>NW_023504062.1:0-63766 GCF_904848185.1 Acanthopagrus latus
AATGTGTACAGATAATGGATGGATGGATGTATGGATAGTTAGCGTTAAATATTGTTAGTTAGATCCCTGCACATGGACTCTGCCTTGACGTGTCGTGGAGGCTTGCGTGCCTCTGTGATACCAGGGAGTGTCCAAGTCCCTAGTATCACCGAGCCAGACACAAGAGTCCATAAAAAAATGTCGAGTCGTAGAAAATATCACAGGAACTTATCCAAGCCAATTAAGGAAAAGAGGAGAAGAGCCAGAATGAACGAGAGCTTGGGCAAGTTGAAAACTCTCATCCTGGATGCATTCAAAAAAAAGATAGCTACAGACACTCTAAACTGGAGAAGGCGGAAATCCTGGAGATGATGGCAAGCATCTCTGGAATCTCCAGAGGGCTCAGATGACCGCAGCCCTGAAGCACTTCGGCTTCATAAACCCCCTGTTCTTCACTTTTAGGAGGTCTTCAACAATTTTTCAACAAAAATGTTCCTTTAAAAATTCAACAATACTTTATTTACCTTCTTTATTTTTTATACACTTAAGTTTCATTTTATAGGGATTTTGTATTGTTTCATTTGGAGTTTATAATTTTAAAAAAAAAGGCAGATGAATAAATACAAAATCAATAGGAACCAGATCCACTGCATGACGCCCCCAGCTACTGGGTTCATCATTTTTTAAACCTTACCTAACCCCTAACCCTGAAATGTGCTCCTAAACACTTTCTGGAAGTAGGAGTTTCACTCTGACACTTGGTTAAATTTCAGCAAAAAGTTGGAAACTTTTCAACTTTTTTATAGGTTCTATTAGGGATCGACCGATATGGATTTTTCAGGGCCGATACCGATACCGATTATTGATAACCAAGCGAAACCGATAGCCGATATGTAAACCGATATTTATTTGCAGTAAAAATGAAAATTTTGGTGTCAGAATTTACAGAAAGACACCTGGGATTAGAATGAATACAGTATACTGTTTGTTTACATTGAAAAAATGTCCTTTTGCTCCAGTGCTCTTTGCAGCATGTGTAGTGTTGAATTCCACCTCGTTGGGACAGTCTGGATTAGTATGTGTTGTGGCAGGCCAACAACAAACAACTTGGCAAGATGGAGTGGTGGAAATGGGTGGCACACTTTTTCAGAATTGCTATGATGTTTGTAACTGCTCTTTGACTGGACAGCCCATCATTTACTACAAGCTGCAAAGAATGCGCTGTGCAACTTAGGTCTGGAATTTCAGCGAGCCTCATGCCTTTGACCATATTTGCTCCACTGTCTCGAAGCACAAGTGCTACACGGCCTTTGCTGATTTTCCAGTCATCAAGCATGCCCAGGAACGTCTCTCTTATATACTCTCCAGTGTGGGATCCATGCATTGCTTTGTGTTTAAGACAACCTGCTTTCTGTTCCATTCATTGTCGATGAAGTGGCATGTTAAACTCATCAATGATTCTATGGATCCAGACCAGCAGTCTGTAGTGAAAGAAAGCGCATGGCCAGCATTCTCTGGTTGGATCAGGGCTTTTACCTTTTCAACAACCTTGTTGTAAACCTCTGGGAGCATTTCGGTGCGGTAATATTTCTCAGATTTCAGAGAGTATTGCGGTGCCGCTGCACCCATGAAGCGTTTAAAGCCTACATCAGACACCACTGTGAACGGCTGGTTGTCTGTGATGATCATTTCTGTAATCAGTTTGTCCAACATTTTAGATCGTTGATCTGAATTTGGCCACTGTTTTTGTTTCTGAAACAGGTCTTGTATAGTAGGCTGAGATAAAGTTGCTGTCCCTGCTTGAGATGGAGCTGATGTCGTCCCCAGCTGTGATTGTGCAGTTGCATACAACTGACTGTGATGGATCCTGAGATGGGACCACAGGTTGGACATGTTAAATGTCTTTGCACTTGTTCCTCCCATGCTCACATTTTCTTGGCAGGTATTGCAGACTGCCTTTCCTGGGGTTGGCTGTGCGAAATACTGCCATACTTTACTTTTGACCCGCTTCTTTGATCCATCCATCTGTAATGAGGATTTAGAGAAAGAGAGACAAAAGAGAGTGAGAATTAAAAAAGAGAAAATATATATTAATTTATTAGAGCAAAACTGTCTGTTAAACTTCCGCTACACTACATAATATTCTTAATGTTCTTCTATTCTACATTAATAACATTTAATTAATGATGTCTTATGTTCTCTCTCTCAGTAGGATACATCTGATCCAGCCTGATTAAGACCAAACAATAAAGAGGGTGGCCAGAACCTTGGATCACTACATTCATTTTATAGATATAATAGTTACTTTTCAGATGAAAATTTTACATAAAACAGCAGGAGTAAATAAAGACACAACTTTCAGTGCTCACCAGAGTTTTTCACTTATAGTTCATTATTTATTATTATATTTATTTATTTATTTAGAGAAATGAATTCATATTCTGAATCTCAGAACATTAAATGTACACTATTGTGCTTAGAACTGTATGTCATATTACATAAGAATAAGGCACTTGGCAATTGTAAATGCAAACAATAAAGGCTACTTTACACACGTGGGTTCTAGACGGGACGGTAAATTTATTGATTGAAAAAACTCGTGCTCTCTGCTTGACTCATTGAAATGGCCCATCATTTCCCTGGACTTTACGAGTGACCGGCAAAAGATGAATATTTAACACTATTCTGTGTGATCATTGTGTGTAGTGGCAGCATGAGCACCGAGGGAGAGGACACGTTAGTGTGTGGTGTTAAACTTATAGGCTATAATGGCCTCGGACTGACTCACTTGTGCCAAGTAGCCAATCAGTGAGGGATGTGGGTGGGACATTGTTACACAACCAAGAGAGTGGTGACTTCAGGCAGAGACAGCTGCATCAGAGCCGAAGGAGCGCATTTTAAAATACATTAATTAATTTTATCGGTTATCGGTGAAAAAACGGCGATGCCGATGATCGTAAAAATGCCAAATATCGGCCGATATTATCGGCCAAGCCGATAATTGGTCGATCCCTACTGCCACCTATTATTGTCAAAAGGACTGATTTCCATATCTGTGTCCTTTCAGGACGCAGCCAGTTCCCGCCTGAGGGCCCAGGGAGCTGGAACTTGCTTATGCTGGCCTTGGGAAAAGGATTATTAGTACACACAGTGAGGTAATCATACATATATGTATATGAATATGTATTAAACAATTTTGTACAATGTTCAATGACTGATGTTAATAACCTGCTGAATAGTTAATCATATTTCACTTTGATTTAAAGATTGTGGCTCTCCTTGAGGAGGAGTTTCCAAAACCAAAATTATTAAAAGAAGGATGGATGTTCTTCAAATCTACAGGTAGCATTTTTCTCAACCAAAAATATAGCTATAATTTTTTTTCACATTCAGAGCCCCAGAGATGTGTTATGTGACATCCTGCTTTGAAATACCATTCATATTACACAAAGTGGTAGAGGACAGTACTAAAGTTGCCTGATATTAATGCATGTATATTTTTACAATGTTTTGAAGGACCCTTGTGTTGTTCCTCTTTACATCTTAAACATAGGTGGGAGCAGACGTTGCAAGCTGTCCATAATCCCTACTGACAACGAGGGGTACTCCACAAGGCTCCTCAAATCAGTGTCCAACAACGGCAAAGACATAGTGTTTGTTGTTCCACTACAGGAGCAACTTTCCACCGAAGCGCTTCCTTTTGATTCGCCAGAGTTCGCAAAGATGCCACAGTCATGCTGCATTTCATGTGGCAGTGAAATGCCTTTGCAGAGGTTGCCGCTGCATGTAGAGGGATGCGATGGCAAAGTGACTGTAAGTTTTCTATAATTTCACAAATAAATATGTAACATTTCATCTTGTGCAAATGACTGTTTCAAAGTCTATAGCACTAGCTCTTTTTTTCTTTTAAGGAGAGTGAACCTGTGACGCCTCTTGTAGAAGATTGCCAAGTTATTACGCAGCCTTTTCCACCATGACAGGGATGGGGAATCCTCAGAGGTAATGGATGTTGTCCTCCAGTGTAACTTTGCTATTGAGAAATAAAGTCTTATTCTTTTTGTCCCTGGGAAGCAAGGTAGAAGACAGTTGTAATATTTTTTTAAAGTCAGAATTATATTTCCTGTGTCCAGGAGATGTGACATGTCTGAGAGAGGTTCATTAACCACAATACATTTCTCCTAAAAATTAAAGTATTTATTTTTTAAATTTTCTTTTAGGTTTGCCCAGTCTGTCTCGTATCATACCCAGTTGGTATCCTCCCATCTCACACAAGCACATGTGGTGACAGGTAAGAGGTTTTGACAATTCAGGTTTACTTAATTCAAGTCCATGTTCTGAGTCAAGTGAAGAACATGTAAAGACTGTCACGCATAATTAGAGTATGATTATGTGTTGTGAATGCTCTTGTTCCTGTTTTGTGCTCAAAGTGCTGTATTGTGACAGCTATAGTAGTTGCATCAGAGTGTGACTGCAACATCATCTATTTGCAGTAGAAATCATAACAGAGCTACTACTTCTTAGGGTTCTGATTTGATGACTATGTAAGATGGAGCCTATATGCATGAAGAAATATGTGAAAAATAATAACCACTATTGATCTGTCTCCTTTTGCCATTCTGTTTTTTTGTCTGTCCTAAGAATGGGCAGTGCTCTCTGCAGTGGAACAGCTATGGAAAAAGAATTACCAGGACCTTCTGTCCCACGATTACCACCATCTTTTTCATCAGGTTATTGATTCAGAACAATTACTGTTGTGGTGTAATTGGAAAAAAGGACATTTTTTACTGTAAATTATTTAATAAATACTCACAAAGTTACAACAACAAACATCCCCAAAATAAATTTTGCTACAAGATGTTTGATCCAGTCATTTAAAAAGGAACATTGATTTCAATTACCTACCCTTAATTTATTGCTTTAAAATGCAAGGCTTTCAAAATGTCACTGTCGAGACAACTAATTCAGACTCTGGAGTGACAGATGCTATGTTGCTGTGATCTTATAATATTTCGAATTACTTGTAGTAATGGCGCTGGTAAAATATATCTATTTTTTTACTTTCTAAATTATTTTTATTATTTTCTCCCTCCGTTTTCAGCGCCCCCCTGTGGATGACGGCGCCCCTAGCATTTGCCTATACTGCCTAGCCAATGCACGACTGTAGAATTAGCTGAAGAACTCTGTCCAAAGGAGAAAAAATACATTTTACCATGGCTAATTCAAATTGCAACATGTCTCTCCAGTGAGACAACATGTGTTCTGCCGCTCGTGGAGACCAGTGTACTCGGTCATGTACGGTTTGAAACATTGCTTTTGGTAATTTTGGAAGGTGTGGCAAGCTTTCAATCAGTGTGTTAATATGAGAGAGCACCTGTTGGTATTTGTTTGGAAAATGTTTTGAGAAGGAGATCAGAGGCATGACTACCTCGGCTTTTGGAAATCTTTCTTTGGCCACTATAAAAATTGCCTCCAGTTCCCGTTTTACCTGCTCTCCATCCCTGGCATTTTTGTCATTGATTCCAAATGAAAGAGTGACTTTGAGGACATGATCCGTTTGCTTTGTGTTCTCCAAAATGTGCAGGGCATGGCACAATCGTGCTCCCGGGTAAGAGTCGACCTGTACTCTGCTGTCATTGCACTTTGGTAGCCGTGAAGTATTTGAGTCACCAAGTATCAGGATTGGCCTCTGGATGCTTAGCTTTTAAATGTGTCATTGTAATGCTGGTGCCTTGTAAACAGGGCTTTGTCCTCTGCCACTTGATCCAGTTTTTCCTTCAGCTTTACTTCAGCTCTCATTGCAGCATCCATATTAAAATCAACCAGTTCTTTCTTGACCCAGTTTACTGCCATGGTCCATGGCTCCTGCCAGTTTGTGCTGTCAGTAGTGAAGTGGAAATCTGCCAGTACACCCTCAAAATGTCTAGTGATAACTGCAACTGTGTCCTCAGTCCAGTCGCTGCAAGCTGTGTTAACTTGCGTGTGCACGTTCCCATCTGATGGTTTGGTTTGCACAGCCAGCCTAAGACATTTGTAAGCATCCTTAATGTTTGTATTTTCCAAAGTTTTCCTGTTGAATTTGAAGCAGTAATCAAGGTGCTGATGAACCTTAAGATATCTTTTATAAGATTGGCAAGGGTCTTAGGGACTGCCTTGCCTTCTGCCATATCTTCTTCTTTTTTTCTTCAAGGAATAAAAGCTTTCAAGTTCTTCAGTCTAATTTTGTTCCAAATATTCTTTAAATTCGTTTTGAATGTATTGATTGCACAGAGGATCATTTAATAAGCTTGTGTTGAGCCTCCATGTGGTATTTTTAATTTCACCATCTAAATGTAGGGATAGATATTATTCCAGTGGTGATTCTGGGGGGTGGCCTGGGGTGGCCATGGCCACCCCTGAAAACTCATTGGCCACCCCTGATCTGATAGGTAGTTGGTCAAGTTCATCAACACAAGAAACAAGAGAAATGCTGTCAATCAATGATGACAGCTGATCAGCTGATTTAGGGCCAGTTTTATATTTCTAACTAACACAGTAATGGGCACACAGAGGCTGTGAGAGCTGATTTCTGGTCAGCGAACAATTGGCAAATGGCCATGCAGGTGTAATAGGTGAGCCATTAGCACACTGCATCTGCTGCTGCTGCTGGTCCGGTCCGGCCCGGTTGTTAATGAAACAGGAGGACGGCCACAGTGACAACATCAACTGCTGGATAAAAACGCTGAAATCTGTCTATTGAGAGGTAATTTAATGTTTAGCAATGTCGTAGTTCCCTCTGAATGTGTAGGAAAACTTTATCTGGTACTAAGTAGCAGCTAAAAGAGGAGCTAGTTCAGCAGTCTGCAAACCAAGTTAAGCATTTAACGTTAGCATTTTAAAAAAAAAATGTTATTTGCATACTGCCATGAAATATGAACAGCTGTTTTCTGGAGTGAAGACTGAGGGCTTCTTTTTTTTTTTACAGATGTGTGTGTTCAGTAGAGCTGATGTTATATTTCTGACCAACCAGTGTGTGAAATAAAGTGTGACAGACTAGATTTAAGTAGCTATTACACAAGAACAAGCTGGGATTTATTTATCTGCTCTGTGATTTAAGGGCTGTTTAAAGACTTTATGCTCTTGGAGATAAAGCACTTTGTGTTTGTATCAATTAGCTCATCTTAACAGTTCACATATTTTTAGATGTTTAAATATGCAGAAGACGAGCAAATTGCATTCAAATGCCACACATGCTTGAGATGCAGTATGTGTTAATTGTGTTATTAAAAGTGATGGAAGTTGTCGGTAGTTATGTAAAAATAAACCTTTGTAGATACTATAAATAGACATAATTAGGCACATTGTTGACACCTCCTTTCTTTTTGGCATTTTAATGGAGTCAAAGCTGTTTTTAAGACCTGTAGTTTGCATACTGATTCTAACCCAGTTTGACAATGATCCTGCTTGATGTTTGTAGTTACAGCTATTACATCACAGTGAATTGACTGACTGATTGAGTGATTGAATTCCATTTCCCCAGGGTTATTTAGAGAATAGCTATGGCCCGGTCCAGTCAGCAGCCTCAGTACAGCTGTAGTAACCCAGAGCAGTCAGCTCCCCCTGCACAGGATGGTGGGTCATTCTTGGACAGATGGAATGTACCATGTAGGCTCACATTCAAGTTGTTTGTCACTCCAGTCATACAATTACAACTGTATGAATGTATGTATATATGAATGTGTAAGTGTGAAAGAAATAAATTGATAAATATATATATATAGTTTTTTTCACACGTACATACATACATAGACGTGTGTGTGTGTGTGTGTGTGTGTGTGTGTGTGTGTGTGTGTGTGTGTGTGTGTGTGTGTGGCAGAACCTCCAACCTATTGATGGCTCAGATTTCTCAGATATCTGTGTGTTCCCACAGCTGACCGGCCACACCCAGAAGAGGAGGAGATAGTGAGAGATGAGTGTGATTCAGCAGTGTCTGGAGCTCCACCTGCTGAGCATGGTATGTCAAGTTCTGTTTTGTCCAGATGTGTCATTCATGAACAGTTACTTGAAGTTGTTGTGTACTTTCATACATGATTATTTTAAAAAGGATGGTCCAATTTTGCCCAAAGTGTTTGCTATTTATTTGCTAATGCACAGCAAACCCCATGCTTAAACATAGACAATCTGCTCTGTAGATCTCAACCGCGGTCGGCTGCGTACGTGCCATTAAACTTGGCTATGCCATGGCCACCCCACACTAGCTTTGTGTCCCATCTTGGCCACCCCAGTAAAAATATCCTGGATATGCCACTGATATACACCCGCATGGTCTGAGATATATTTTACCCCTATTTGACATTTGAAAATTTTGTGTCTTTCTGAATGAAACATTAAAAAGTAATCAGCTCTTGAATGGACGTTATGAGGGTGGGAGAAAAAGGTAAACTGCCTCATTGTTGGGTTTAATTCCCTCCAAACATCCATCATACCTGCTTCAAGGAGAAGTTTCTTAACGGTGACTTTCTCAGGATTATTTCTTTCTGTTAAATTAGTCGAGTCGAGGGACTGTTGGAATTGTATCTTCCAGTCTCCACCACAGATAAGGACCCCACCAGTGTCTTCAGCAATTATATCCAATATTTTCCTCCATAAATGTTTTATCATTACCTGGGGGTCTATACACATTTAATAGTGTTACCTGCTTGTGGTCAATGTAACCTTTTACTAGAATGTATCTCCCCTCAGTGTCCTTTATCTGTTTGGAGATCTGGAACATAATTTTGTCAGAGATTAATATTATAACTCCTCTCTTTTGTCCATGTTTGTAAGATTAGTAATATGCTAATATATTTTCAAAAGCCAACTGTTTAAACTTTTCATGCTCTTTATCACTGAGGTGAGTCTCCTGCCAAAAAATAATGTGTTGTTTTTGTCTTATTTTTCTCAGACTCATTTTGGATTAATTTTTAATATTTCCAGACATTTCTCAAACCAGAGCTGCAGGCCCTGCTCGCCCTCCCTCGTACTCAGCACGGACAGGGTAGAACCAGTAGGTTATTATTAAAGGATATTGTTGTTACATGGTAAGAATTTAAGTGGTGCTTCAAACTGATTACTAGACAGAACACTGCTATGTTCGCTGTACAGAGCATGAAGCACTAACTCCTTGATAACTGTACAACAAACATGCTAGTGGTCTGTGTGTTCTAACCCTCTCTCTCCCGTGTTTTAGATCTGTCTACTGCTTAATAAAAGGTGTCCATGCCAGAAAAAAATCTTAAAAACAAAAAAAAAGATGCTGTTTGAGTTCCTGCAGCCGCTTCCTGTTTGTGGAGACAATAAGGTGGAGTCCTTCCTCAAGTAGAACAAGATAATGAAGAAGGTGAAGTGGAGGACAAGCTCAAAGGTGCAGGCACTGATGACAACGGTGAAGCTGTACTTCACTAAGACGGTAGAAGAATTAGCTAACTGTGACGCCAGCAGCACGTTGGCCTCTGTGACACTGAACGTTAGCGACACCTGAGAGGGAGTGAGGGAGAGACGGAGGGAGAGAGAGAGAGACACAGACAGCAGGTCATTACTGTACCTGCACACATGACAAGACTACAGGTTGTTCCTGCACCTGTGATGGAGCCGCTCATACACATTCAAGGACAAGAGCCACTCACTGCCTCCATGTTAGCTGCAGCTCCACTCATGGATCAATAACAGCTTCTTGGGGAGCGACTGTACCCAATGATTCAGGCCCTTCAGCCAAATTTGGCTGGTAAAATTACTGGGATACTGCTGGAGATTGACACTGGGAGCTGCTGTACATGCTGAAGGCTGCTGAAGAGATATTTGAGCTGTTTGAAAGAACGATAGCAGAGCAGAGCACATGACTGTGAGTGTTACTGTGATCTTTTGGTCTGCATTGGTAAATTTCACCCTGATATTTTAGTCATTAACTCTACTAATTCATGTGAAACCCTGAGTGGCTTGGCAGGGCAAAACAAGGGCAACAGTGGGTGATTGGGGTAAAGGAGCACAAGACAGCAGCACAGCAAGTGGCTGCCTTTGCCCCATCAGAGGAGGAGTGCATGTAAGTTCATCACATTTCCTGTCAGAACCTGTCAGAACATTAACCTTAATTTTTTCTCCTCTGCCAACAGTGGTTTGATGTCTCCTACAGACTGGTGCAGCCACAACTCCTGAGACCCACCAGGAATTGCAAGAGGGATGTGAAATGGAAAAATGTGATTGTGATGATTGTCTTAGTCTTATTAAAACTGGGAAGTACGCAGAACACTGAGATTTTTGTTCCATTTTTTTAAGTAATTTTAAGTACCTTTGCCCCCCCAATATTAATCAAGCCGTTTTGCGAGGATCTGGATCGGTGGCTGAGCGAGGATGAGCAGCACATTGCTGTCATCCACTGCAAAGCAGGAAAAGGCCGAACAGTTGTGATAATCTGGGCCTACCTGCTGCACCGGGGCAAGTTCCAGGAGGCGCTGGGCTTCTACAGAGAGGTCCTGACACGAGACAAGAAGTGTGTGACCATCCCCAGTCAGCGGCACTGTGTCATCTACTACAGCTTCCTGCTGAGGAACCAGCTGCTGTACAAACCCGTCGCTCTGCTCTTCCACAAGATGCTGTTTGAAACCATCCCCATGTTTACTGGAGGAACCTGCAACCCTCAGTTCATGGTGTACCAACACGTCGAACCCGAGAAGACAAGCTGATGCTGTTTGAGTTCCTGCAGCCACTTCCTGTTTGTGGAGACTTTAAGGTGGAGTCCTGCCACAAGATGAACAAGATAATGAAGAAGGTGAAGTGGAGGACAAGCTCAAAGGTGCAGGCACTGATGGGAAACCTCCTCAGGCCACGATGTGAAGATAGCAGCATCAAATGTTTGGTCGTCTCTCACTTTACATGCTTCCTCTCCATTCTGGAGACTGCACTGAGAGAGCTTGGTTTTCACTTTCATGCATTTGGATGGCACCATGAGTCAAAAGGAGAGGACTCGTGTCATCCAGGAGTTTCAGAGCACTGCAGCAGACAGTCCTGCTATCATGCTTCTGTCACTCAAAGCAGGAGGGTGGGGCTTAACTTGACAGCCACCTCACATGTTTTCCTCATGGACCTGCATGGAATCCTGCTACTGAGGAGCAGTTTATTAACCGCTGCCGGCTTTTGGGACAGACGAGGAAAGCCGTCGTGACCAAGTTCATTGTGAAAGACTCAGTAGAGGAGAAGATGGTGGAGATCCAGAGGGGGAAGCAGGACCTGGTGGAGAAGGCTTTTGGCTCCAAGAACAATGACAGGAAAACATCTTGCATCAATGACATCAAGGCTCTGATGGAGCTATAGATGTCTGACAATGGGCCTGAGCTAATGTGTCAACAGTGCAACAAGACAAACCTTGAACCATTACAACAGTTGACTGTGTTCTCTATTGTTGTCTCAGTTCATATCTGAGAGTTTTTGCACACATTGTTAATGTTTGCTTCCTACTTTGAATTTGATATTTTGCTTTCATAGTTTATAATTTTTGTTCTATTTTAATTCCAGCTGTTTTATTAAAATTTTGATAAGTAGTTTTGTAAGTTTCATTGTTCTAAGTAGTTGCCATTATTTGTTTTGCTTTTAGTCCAGACATATATTTATGGATCGCCAACACATTCAGCACACAAACGAGTGCTTTGGCAGTATGTACAGTGTTACCTCATGCCAATAAAGCCAGTTGAATTGAGAGAGAGACTGAGAGACTGGCTGACTCTGTTTCCAGCACTAAGACTGTATCTGACTGTCCATCCACACTTGACACCCAGCAGAGGCTGGATAGTACAAACACTCCCACTGGCACAGTTGAGTTTTTGATTTTGTTTACATTTTTTTTTTTTGTTTTTTAAAATGTCACTTTTCAAGTTGTCTATTTTCCTTTGTACTAATTAAAAGTTAAGTTACATGCTATGAGGAAGTGTATGCCATATGATTGATCTTAATCTGTGAGAAGTTGAGATAATGGCAAACATGGTGTTTTACAGGAGGGCTAATGTTACGTTAGCTCTGTAAGGGAGCGGATGCTCTGTAACTTTGCAAGGGTACATCGCAGAGGGTTACGGCCTTTGACATGATTCTGCAAGTGTCAGAGCCAAAAGTTGTTATGCCAGAAAGTGTTCAGGAGCATTTTTCTTGCCATTTGGAGTCAATTTGGGTTAATCTTTTAAATTTATATCTGTTGAAAGTGAAATTGTTGGGTCCGAAATCACATAGTGGAGGATGGACCTTACGTAACCTTATGTAACCTTACATAACCTCCGTATGGTGTGCCTTTTTCCTGCGAGGTCAGGGAGCAGAATTACAGCCAATCGAATTTGTGCAAAATATTTGCATTTCTCTCGCCCCCTTTTAAAGTGTCAATAATGAGCTTAATCTAAATTACAGACAAATCTTTCCAATTTCTTCACACTGGTATTTATTTTATCTTATCAGTATTTATATGCCACATATGCGTCTCTATATCAGTACACAGTGTACCAGAGCATGTGAGCGGAGCTGAGCGGCGAGAATTTCTGCTCCCTGCTTTCGTGGGTGTTCGCTGCTTCGCTCCATCACTCAAAGTTATACCAGACAGCTCCGCTCAAAGAGTGCTCTCCGCTCACCTAAAATTTCATTCAGCTCCGGTGAAATCGCTCCACGCTCGCTCAAATTTAAAAGAGGGAGCAATTCCTGACGTTTTCCACTGAATTACGGCTGGGACACACTGCCCGATGTGGCCTAAACTAACATGCAGCGGCTCTGTTGCTGGAGAGAGCCTGTCGATTGAAACCCTTTTCAGTTTGTAAAGAACAGTAGATTGTTTTGGGGTGCTGTGTTCTGTCTGTTTGAGCCAGTGGATGGCCTTGTACTGCCATCTAGTGGCCAGTCTTGGAACTGGAGCGAAAAGGAACCATCACTCTGGCCTTTGGATTAAAACCCGCTCTGCGCTCCGACTATATTTCACACGCTCCGCTCACATGCCCTGCAGTGTACAGTCACAAACTTTTACATCAGTCTGCATTGTTTTGTGGTGAAGTGTCTGCTTCAGATGCTTAAAAACGTGCATGGTTTGAAATAAAAACAAATCTACCTACATTTTTTAAATTTGATTGTTTGCAAAAGTTAAAATGGTAAGACGGTAAGACATGTTTTTGTTATGGAGAGGCTGGCTCTGATGATTTATTCATTTTTTTATGCATTGGGGTTGTGCATTGATATGTCAAAAGTGCATGTTCTTTCTGTGCGTCAAAAGTTCCATCTGCGAGTTGCCCCCGATAAATAAAATACCTGAGCAGTACATGTTGCCCCGAAACACATCGGCAATATCAAGTAAGGAGCTTGTTGTATATAAAATGGTTCTAACTGGAACCACAAACCACCAGGAAACACAGGTTGCAGTCAGTTCGTCTTGTTTATTTCCCAGAATTATGTGAATGTTGGCATTATAGTTCTTCCTGGTCGATTGCCATGGTTCTAAACAAAAGAGAACAAATTACAGTATTTGCCCAAACAAATTAGACATCCAGCTCCAAATATTGTTAAATACTTGTAAATTAGGATACAATTTATATTTCAAATAATAAACTTCATAATCCAAATGAAGCGGATGACGTGCTACTTACAGTGAGGGATTTCAAATACACATGGTAAACTCAGGTGAGCACCAGCACACACTCAGCCTGGTAAAAGTTTGGAGACAAAGAGGAGGGAGGCCTCATCCAGCCCTCTATTTATAAAGTGGGAGGAACAGTGGGAGGTGCTTGAACCACTATTGCTGGTCTCCTTGTCACGGTTGACTGTAGCTGCCTTTGTGACATCTGGTAAATATTGTACCGAATTGTCTCTTTATTTTTCCTACTGACAGCACTCGGTCATCTCGATCAACAGGAATAAGGAGTAAAAAAGGCAGACTATCTCCTTCAAGCAATCACTCATTCAGTTAGAAGTTGTGCCTGCTTCACCTCGTTCACCTCCACCTCTATGCTACCTGTCTGAACAAAGTAACGGCCGCAAGAAGTATATTTAGAAATACATAAAAGTCTCCCCCTGCTTGGCTGTTTATTCATTAAACTACCTGAGGTGGGATGCCTCAGGGGAAGGAGGTAGGGTTAGGGAAAGGGAAGGGAAGGGGTATAAATGTGTGGCACTTTAACAAAACAAGTGATGTGCATGATGGGTGCAGTTCTTGGGTGATGGGGAGGATGACGGTGACGGATCAGGTTAAATAACAACATAAAAACCTCAAGTTTCATCTATATGACCGCACTAACATACATAAATTTTGGAAACTCTAAAGTTTGCCTTAAGAGTTGGCTCGAAAAATGAAGCAAATGCTGTCAAATTACCATTCTGGCTGTCATGTCCAAGTGTCAACAATTTAGTGAAACTGTTAAGTGCTTTTAAAACTGCTAAAGTTGGACTCTTTAGTCGGCCCCCGTCATCCCAGGGATTCTCCAGAACGGCCATACCCAGCACAGTTAAATCCTGTGTGGCAAGGCAGGAGTATGCCATGTTGGGTACAGCCATTCTGGAGAATGCCTCGGACCACTGAGGCACGCAAGCCCCCACGCCACGTCAAGGCAGAGTCCTTGTGGGGGATCCTAACTAACTATAACTATGTACAACTAACTAAATGGTACTATTATTACATCTAACTATGATGACATAAATATAACTGCCTAACTACAAATAAATATTTAGAACAGTAACTCAACTTAACTAAAACTATCAAACTATAACTAAATGTAAATACTACTAACTAACTACTAAGCAAACATCTGTAACTATAATTGAAAATGACTCAAACTATATTTAACCATAACTAAATCTTAACATAACTACCTGAACTATATATATAAAATTGAACTACTTACAAAATTAGAACAGACTCCTGTTGGATGGTTGTTTATTCATTGTTTTACCGGAGGTGGGATGCCACTAGGGAGGTAGGGAAGGGGAGGGAAGGGAATGGGTATAAGTGTGTCTCCCTTTAACGAAACACTCATTTAAAGAGAGGTTGTGACTGATGGGGTTAGGGGTTTGGGGGATGGGGAGGGTGGGGGTGAGGGATGCAGTCTTTCTCTTTACTTTGTTTCTCCACAGTCCACCTCAAAGCACCTACTTTACACAGTTTTCAGAATAACTGCTTGAAGTCAAAGCCCACTGACGGTTTTGGCAACCTGAAAGGTATTGCTTGCCTTGAGTGTACTCCACCTTAGCGCATCCCAAAGCCCAAACATTCACCTCCACCTCTATGTGGCCTGTTTATCCAAACCAATGGCAGCTATGTATATTTACATATACACAAAAGACTGCCCTTGCTTGGTTGTTTATTCATGGCCCTACTTCAGGTGGGATGCCACTGGGGAGGGAGGTAGGGTAGGTGAAGGGGAAGGGAAGGGGTATAAGTGTATGTCACCTCTAGGCATGTCATAGATTTTCATTTGTCGGTGTGTGTTGCCATTTGTGGTGAATGTCTATCCACACCTTAACCCCTAAATTATCACATTTTTAAGGAGAACGTTGGATGTGTTTAACTCATATCCCTGTTGTTCGAGGTTAGAGAGTGCTGTCAGTAGGAATAATAAGAGAGAATTTTTAGCACAATATTCACCAGGTATCAGGACGGCAGCTAAAGCGAACCTATGGGGACAGACATTCTTAAATTCCTCTTTTGGTTATGTCTGCCCTCATAGGTTGACTCTAGCTTGTTGTCTTGTTAATTTTCCTACTGACAGCACTCTGTCACCTCGATCAACCGGGATAAGGAGTAAAAAAGGCCAATGTTCTCCTTCAAGCAACCACTCGTCTAATGACTGGTTGTGCCCTAATGGGCTGAGATAGCTTTGTCCTTAAAACTCTCCTTGCGTGGAGGTGTGGTAGGGGATGGGGAGGGTGGGGGATGTGGGGGGTGAGGCCTTGTGAATCCCTCACCCCAAAAGAAACCCATCGTCTTCGTTTCCTCCCAAAATTTTGTGCCTGATGGGTGTCAGGGTTTTGGGGATAGGGAGGGTGGAGGTGAGGGATAAAGGGTGTGGGGGATTATTTTTCTTAGGGAAGGGGATGTTTAAAGCCAGCGGGCCCACCTGGTGCCCGTGGCATGTGGCACACTATGTTTGGACAAGTGATGAAGCTGTAGACAGTGTTCTTGTTCCATCATCATTTTCCAGAGGAGAAAAGTGAGAAAGGAAAAGGGAAAGGAAAGGAAAAGGGGGGTATAGGGATAAGTGCCAGTTTTCAAGTGGTAAATCGTTGCCTTTCCCCATATTTCTTTTGAGCTAAAACTTGGTCTACCCCCACATTTCCAGGTCCCCTGAGTCCACTGGTAGCAATGGATCATGAATCCGAGCAAGTAAACATTTGATGAAATTTGGTGAAAGTGTTAGAGTGAAAATTCACCTTGCAGAAAGTGTTTTGGAGCACATTTCAGGTCATTTAGGTCTATAATACCTATAAAAAGTTGAAAAGTTTCCAACTTTTTGCTGAAATTTAACCAAGTGTCAGAGTGAAACTCCTACTTCCAGAAAGTTTTTAGGAGCAAATTTCAGGTGATTTTGGTCAGTAGATACCTATAAAATGTTGAAATGTTTCCAACTTTTTGCTGAAATTTAACCAAGTGTCAGAGTGAAACTCCTACTTCCAGAAAGTTTTTAGGAGCACATTTCAGGTCATTTAGGTCTATAGATACCTATAAAAAGTTGAAAAGTTTCCAACTTTTTGCTGAAATTTAACCAAGTGTCAGAGTGAAACTCCTACTTCCAGAAAGTGTTTAGGAGCACATTTCAGGGTTAGGGGTTAGGTAAGGTTTAAAAAATGATGAACCCCACTAGCTGGGGGCGTCATGCAGTGGATCTGGTTCCTATTGATTTTGTATGTATTCAAAAATATAAAATGAAAATTAAGTGTATAGAAAATAGAAGAAGTGAAATAAAAATAATGTTGAACATTTAAATTAAAGGTTTTGTGTTGAAAAATTGTTGAAGACCTCCTAAAAGTGAAGAACAGGGGGTTTATGAAGCCGAAGTGCTTCAGGCTGCGGTCATCTGAGCCCTCTGGAGATTCCAGAGATGCTTCGCCATCATCTCCAGGATTTCCGCCTTCTCCAGTTTAGAGTGTCTGTAGCTATCTTTTTTTTGAATGCATCCAGGATGAGAGTTTTCAACTTGCCCAAGCTCTCGTTCATTCTGGCTCTTCTCCTCTTTTCCTTAATTGGCTTGGATAAGTTCCTGTGATATTTTCTACGACTCGACATTTTTTTATGGACTCTTTTGTCTGGCTCGGTGATACTAGGGACTTGGACACTCCCTGGTATCACAGAGGCACAGCAAGCCTCCACGACACGTCAAGGCAGAGTCCATGTGCAGGGATCTACTAACAATATTTAACGCTAACTATCCATACATCCATCCATCCATTATCTGTACATATATATGTACGCCGCTCAATCCTCTGTAGGGTCGCGGGGGGGCTGGAGCCTATCCCAGCTGACTTAGGGCGAAGGCAGGGGACACCCTGGACAGGTCGCCAGACTATCGCAGGACACATAGAGACGAACAACCAGGCACACTCTCATTCACACCTACGGACACCTACCTCAGTATGTTTTTGGACTGTGGGAGGAAGCCGGAGTACCCGGTGAAAACCCACGCTTGCACAGGGAGAACATACAAACTCCACTCCGGGAGGCAAACCGGGGATCTTCTAGCTGTGAGGCAGCAGTGCTAACCACTGGGCCACTGTGCAGCCCTAACGCTAACAAATTAAAAAATAACAAAATGTACCTCACGATAAGTAACTCTGACTCATTAAAACAAAAAAAACAACTATGTACAGCTGTGTACAAAAAACCTGCCACTGTCTGTAACATGAAAAACAGAAAGTTACACCAGCAATTCCCTTCCAGAAGTGATAATTGACTTTACTGAGCAGCACAGGACCTAACGTGATGTTTAACACACACTATGTGAGCTGGTCATGTTGTGTTACATTATTAGGGTGAAATGAATTAGATAGAATGTTTTGCAGGTCAGCTGGACTGAAAACGGATGCTGTCGTCATCTACTATTGTAGCCAGCAGTGTAGCAAGAGGCAACAAACATACCAGTTAGCCTAACTTCTACTAATTAACGTCATTTCATCTCATTACATGCATGGTCACACTTCTGAAGAGTTTTGACATGGCTCCGTACCTTTATCTTCTGCTGGTTTCTCCTCTTTCTCTTGTCTTTTTCCTGACCTGGGCACCTGATGGCTGTGTCCTCTTCTTATCCATTTGTTTATTTGACACTGGGGAATCAACGTGACCCCTCCCAACACCGTCAACCAAGAGTTAAGACTAAACCAGTTCACCTCGTTTTGTAATATAGCCTGTTTTAGCTCAGTTGGTAGCGTGTGCGTCCCATGTGCTGAAGCTCTGCAGTGGACACGCAGCAAAGGGACCCGGGCCGGTAGTCGACCCGGGTCCCTTTGCTGCGTGTCACCCCTCTCTTACCCTGTTTCCTGTCTCTATCTTCGAGCTGTACTGTCAATAAAGCCAGAAAGGCCAAAAAATACTTTAAGAAAAAAAAAAGAAGAAGAGCTTACGAATCAGCAAAAGAGCAACATGTCAGCAACTCTTTGGACTGAAGTGTTATATGTCCCATTGCTCTGAGTGGACAACAGGCCAAGAGTAATCCTTCAGTGATCCACGACGGAACAGCAGGATAGTCCAGTGGCACTAAATGTTACCGTTGATTTTTTGATTTTGTAGAATGTGATGCGTCTCCGGAACTACGGATTGTTGCATCAGGCCACCCCAGCAACCTCTGCAACCTCAGGTATCAGCCAGATCCCCCACCAGGGCCATGTCCCTTACCCAAAGCCCAAGGAGGAAGAGGCAGAGGCAGAGAAATGTTTGCCTCTCTATGATTATATTAGTGTTTTTGCTGTTGTGTGTACTGTAAATTGTTGCTTAATATCGCATTACTCTAATCTGACCACTTTTTTCAGTAATGAGTAATCTAACGCGTTGATATTTCCAAACCAGTAATCATAATAAAGTTAAGTATTCAAGTCACTATGTGTTACTCTTACTTTAGTCATTTTCCTTGGTAAAAGTATGTATTTTTGCTTTCTTCTTGCATCTCGGGGAGTGATGTCACGTACGCAACAAGTTCTAGCAGGAGATAGTCATTATTTTGAGTTTGTGGCAGCTACAGATGAGAATATTAAGGTTTGTCGTAAACTCTGTGCTGGCAACAAATTACTATCAAGCTTCAAAAACATGACAGTCGCAGCACAGCACAGTTAAGCTCACAGAGCAAGGCCCACCAGGTGGTGTTAAGCAGCGAGCTGCAGCCTCCACTTCTGCAGGAGGTCATTTTTATGTTGAGGCAGCGAGGGTGTTGTTGGCAGCTGCTGAATGTAACTAATAAAGTAACTTGTAATCTAACTCAGTTACTGTTAAAGACAAGTAATCAGTAACGTAACAAAGTTACTTTTTAAAGAAGCAATCAGTAATCAGTTTCAGATTACTTTTTCAAGATTACTGTGGCAACACTGACCGTGACAACAGGAAAATGACTGTCACAGGGCCATTTTTTTCTGTAGACACTGAGAAAACATTTGACTTTTTTTAAATAACAAACTTTATTACAAAACAAACTTATTTACAGTTTTTCAGTAGTGAGCTTGTGTGGAGGGAGGCTGAATCTTCATCTTCCCCCTCCCTCTTCGTCCATGTCCTGTACTCTCCCACTTCACCTTGACTCCCAATTCCTCTCAGCACGCTGACACCTGAAAAAAAGTGACAGGCTTCACCTTAAATGTATATAAACTATACAAAGATTAGGAATCTGCACAGATTGGTTTGACATTTCCTTTCTGGAAAACTGACAGGGAGTACAGGGAGAACAAAGACTAAATACAGAGAAGAACTGAAGAAGAGACGAACAGCGTAACAGAGAAACCTAAGACAGAAGTACAAATATGAGGCTGTGAGGATGAACAACCACGTCCGTCTTGTCTGCAGCTGCTGCCTCCTCTGATTTTGAACTGATAGATTAAACAACCAGCTCTGATGAAGCAGGTTCCAGGGAAAGGGAGGGAGAATCTCTGTAGTGTCATGTTTCACCTTAAGTGCTTTGGAATAAAAAGTCAAAACAGATGAAACACAGATGAAAATAAGCTTTCCTTCTGGTTTAAATGGTGGTTCAAATCCACAGGGTCACCCCCCTGAAGGCGACATGAAGTACACTCTCCTTCCCCTGTCGTATTCAGCCGTAATATCCCAGTAGGGCTGGTAGGTGCGTTGGCATCTCCCTCCGTAACGTACCACGTTCACTCTCCATCCAAACTTCCCATTTCTGTGTGTTAGTGTTTTCCACGTTTCCAGATGTTTGTCAACCGTTAGCTTTGCTTCTTTTTGTCTGTTTTTCTGCCTTCTCCAACAGGTTCTCTCCCCTTGCTAGGCTTACAATTGTAATAATAAATAATTCAGCCGCTGCAGATGTACATGTAAGAGACGGCTGACATTCCGGTCACTCTGCTGTTGCGTTATCACTGAGCAGTCATCTGATCTGAGTGCTGCCTGGCTTGGGTTAGGTTTAGGTTTAGGTTTAGGTTTAGGGTAGGGGACTCTCTACCCTCTCCGGAAGCTTTTTCTTTTTTTTTCCTTGACTGTAGGAAAGCATGAGGTTTATTGGGAGGGAAAACATGGGTAATATGACAATAAACTTTTCAACAAGGGGTAACTCCTCTATTTAAAAAGAAAACTTGAAACCACATACTTCACAGTTAACATCCTGGTCTTTGACAAATGTTCACATTTTTCTGTAAATGCATTCTGTAAATTCACAAAGAAAATATGCATTCCCTCCTTTTTAAAATGGTTGTACAAATCCATGGATTGGGGGGAGGCGACAGAGCCTTCCCCATACCAACCTTACCAGCCGAGGTGTGAAATCCCTGGCACTTCTGAATCTTCTTTCTCCTTCTCCTCATCTTCCATCTCCTCTACTGTCCCTCTATCCACTGTCATAGCTTCCCTCCATCGTCACCTCCACACAGGTGGTTCTCTTAGTGCCAGCCAATGGCCAACAGGCGACTGCCAAGTACTCGATATGCATGTTGTGTTTCCACACCAGCACTGGCTTCACCTCAAGCTGACTCCCACCTTTTGTTAGGCTGATTTCTCTGATGGTGTAGCCCTCTCGAATTCACGCATGATCGCACGATATAACAGGATGTAGTTTCGCAGCTGGTGGAAGCACACACAGTGACTAGAATTATAAAATATGTGTTTAAAAAGTTATAATCATGAGTAGATAAACTGTGACTCCATACTTTACCTATGAAAAGCTTACAGGCTTATATACTGACACTAAACATGTGAGTGTTAGCTAAACCCACCCAGCTCCTGATGTCCTTTGCAATGGACTTTGAAAAATTCCTATAAATTAATGATATGTGTTTAAAATAACTTCAAATATTATCACTTGTAACAGTTAAAATTACTACTGACAGCATTTTTTTTGGCCAGCATGAACAAAAATGTATATTTTGATTGAAAATGGGCACTTACTCCTCCCTCTCTGCAGTTGCTCCGCCATGCTTGTCTTGTCTTGTCCGATGTCTGTCCCTCTCTCTGAGCGTGATCAAAGTCATGATATGACTGTGATTGGATAATCAGGATCCAATCAGTAACCAGCATTGCTGACATCATTCAGTTACAGAGTATTTATTGGTCTAGAGACAAAGGACACAGGGTCGTAAGGAGTTAATTCCCCGAGTGTTTGTCTCCTTCCACTATGTGTGTTGTTGTAGTTAGTCTTGAAAAAAATCACCGCGACGGTCAGCCCTCCTGACGAGAGTACAGACTACGAACTTTCCTCAGAAAACAGCATCCCTCCCCGCGAGTGAAAGAGTCAGACAGCGTCCTGTTTACTCGTGCCCATTATGTAATCATGTCATTTAGAGCGAAAAAAACGTAACTTTGTCACTTTCCAGGATGTTGGTGGGTGAAGACCTTAATCACTACACATTATAGCTGCATCCATATGATTAAAACAGTCAGCGGGTACATGTTTAGATTAGCAGGAGGACACCAGGGGAAACATATTGAAAAAAAACCCCCACAGATCTCAACGTCATGATCAGTACCATCATGCCTCTTTTGGACCTGCAGCGCCGGCTTTCTGTGTGAAGCACACACTGGTTCGTCTTTACACTGGAGCTGCTTGGTTCTGTGTGAACAAACAATGGCGGAGAATTGGCAAAAAGCCTAGTGCTTGAACATGAAAACAACAATCTCACTACTGATCATCTTTATTTGAACTTTATCCAGGTTGTTCCTTTTTTACATTTTTAAATTAACATTGGGTTTTTTTCCCGCCTTCCCTGTACTCCTTCACTTTCACAGAGACTGAAGCTTTAACCTGCCATAAACTTACATCTGCATCGAATTTATCAATCTTCATCTTTGGCAGTCTCATGGTCAGGTTATTGTACCGAGAGCCGGCGGAGCTTGCGCTAACATCACTTAGCCGAGCAGCCCAGGGATCGCCGTTACTCACAGTCTCATGTGCTCTGATCACTTGGTGGGCTCGCGCCTTCATACCGATGATGCGGTCTCTGTAATCCTCTGCGAGTTTGATCTCCTCCTCGGCATATTCAAGTGAAGTGTGTTACTCCACTACACGGTCAAGCTCACGTAAGCTGTCCTCCTTTGCTGATAATATGACCAGCATCTCTTGTACACGGCCAACGTTTGGGTCTTCCTTTAATAGTTCGGCATCGATCTGATTCAGCAGTCTCGTGGTGGAACTCCATATTGTCCGACACTTTCTTTTTGCCCTTTCAGTAAGTTGTTCCCCACCGTCCAGTCGCCCTCGTAGTCTCTGTCTTCGTCAGCCATTATCTCCTGCTTCCTGGGTTTCAGCACCAAAAAATGTATCAGAATCAGCTGATGACTAAAAATGACGAAGCAAGACTGTTAATTCCATTCCATTCAGTCCTTTAGTGAGTAAAGAAAAGCGACAAGAAAAACATACATACAGCGTGTGCTAACTAAACTAAAGGTACAGCATAGCTTCCTGCAACAGAATCTGACACCATCACGCCACGTTCACCTTTTTCCCAAGAGCATCCTGGGTAATGAAGTCTGTTTTTAGTATAACTCCACATCAAATGAAATGAGATTCAGTTCTCCTTAACTACATATTTAACACATTAACCGTTTTTCTGAATTTGAATGTTGACTCATATTTAACTTATTCATTCTTACAAATAACATGTTCTTTCAAAATAATTCTCAACATGTATTTACTATACACTTTTAAGGCAACAGCATCAAACACCAGGCTGGATCCACAGTTGGACAGATAATTTCCCTCAGGTAAATACATAGTGCAAAGGATGAATACTGGTACAGTTTTCAATAGTAACCATCATCATTATTTACTTAACGTAATCCGTTAAGGATCCGTGGGAGAAACAGTGTCCAAGGAGTGGCTGTTGGAGAATGAAGTCTCAGTGGCAGACACAACATTCCACAAGAATCTGTGTGAAGAAAGGGCGGGACAATATAATGGACAAGAAAAAGAAGGTGAATGAAGGTGGATGAGGGCTCTTTGGAGAAGTCAAAGACTGAAGGTGAAGACAAATATAAGACAGAAGATAAGATAAAAGAAGGAGAAAAGACAGAGAAAGAGACACAGGAAGAGACTTTTGAGAAAATAGAGAGTAAGAGTGAAAAAATGAAGAAGAGAAAAACAAAGATTCAACTGAAGTCATTGGAGAAGATGGGGGGTAAGAGTAAAAAAGGAAAGAAAAGAGAAACAAAGATTCAAGAGGAGCCTTTGGAGAAGATGGAGAGTAGGAGTGAAAAGGGAAAGAAGAGAGAAACAAAGATTCAAGAGGAGCATGTGGTGATGACGAGGAGTAGGGCTAAAGAAGTGCAAAGGAGAAAACTAAAAGAGGAGCATTTGGAGACGAATGAGAGGGAAAGTGAAGAAGGATCAAGTGGAACAGCACAAACCTGGAAGATGCCCTTTAAGAGAAGGAAATTTCAAGAATCACAGGGGAAGAAAGGAGAAAGCAGGAGGAAATGGAAACTGTTCAAAACCTTCAGAAAAGGGGAAAAATAAGCATGTGCATTAAAACGTTCAGTCACCCTGCAGAGTTCCTTGAATTTGATGTGATCAATAGAACAGTTCAACTTGCAAAATAGTGGAATTTGTTTTCCCAAAGTCATAAGTCCAGTAATCCTCACATTTAAATGTTAACAGGGTTTAGCTAAAGAGTTTTTTGTATCTATTTTTCCATATTTATCCGCTTTTCTAATTGTGAAAAGCTTCACAGTAAAGATTTGTCCAAAAGCCCTATGCGGTGTCTCCTATGTTCAACAGTTCAGAAGAGGAAGGTAGTTTTCTTATACTCCCACCAATGATGCAGGGAAGTAAAAATGTTGTTTTAATTTTCAGAATTTGCTCCAATCATTACTTGGGGGGTTATGAGGGTCCCCAGTGCAGGGCCCTTGGTTGTCCTGGCCATTCACAAGGCCATAAAATGCATCTTCATCCAACCTTATTCCTGAGGGCCACCTGCTGGGGGGAGGAGCGTGATATTTTGGAGAGGGTAAGCATGACTCCAAAGTTTCAAAGGTCTTGAGAAAAGTTGTTGGGTTCTACATCTATTTAATTTGAGGCCTATTGTCAAAGACTTGATCTGTTGCTATTGTGTCCTCTTTTGGATCCTGAAGCAGTAGGAGATGTACATTTTAACCATGGTGGCTCAATGCTCAATGCTGTAAAGATCAATATATAAATAAATGTGTTTATATATTGTATTCATTTACATGATAGTATGTGGTTAAATAGACCTTGAAGCACCACAGGTGATCAGCCAACTGGCTGAGGCCTAAGAAGTGAGACGTTGTATTTTTTTTATTTTTTCTGAATTATACAAACAGACAGATTAATATGATGTAGTACTGAGTTCTGTTCAATCAAATAAGGGTTTATCAACTCCCAGTCACTTTTACTGTGAAGCGAAGGCGTCAGTAAACACAAGTGCATATGACATAGTTTGTCTCACTTAATAGGAAATGAAAACAATATGACCCAAGAGGCCTAAAGACAACTGGACACCATGTTATCATGATAGAAATGAAGAAACTCCCAACGTATGCAACTTTGTCCCTTCGACCTAAGAATATAATGGATGCCACACGTGCCCTCTGGCCCTGCCCCCGGTACATAGTTCAAGTTTCAGCCCTCCATCTGCTTCAGTGGCCAAATTAGTTCAGAAGACTAACTGGTCTGGGAAGGCCTGAGTCAAGGTTAAAGGTCAGTGGAGACCATCCTGTGAGAATATACAATTAAAAAAAAAACCAAAACAAAACAAAACAAAAAAAACAACTTAGAAATAACTTGATGAGCCCTCCAGCTCCTCTCTCTCACTCAGATCACTGTCTTGATTTAGTGACTGTTGCAAATTTAAATCTCGGTGTTGCAGAGATTTTGTATCTCTTTTTTGGCACATATTGTAAATATTGTAAATAATTGTTAAAATACTTTTTCAGTCCAGGTTAGTAGGGGTGAGTAGCCTTTTTTCTTTGTACACCTTTTTCTCCTGTTTTTTGTTAGGGAGTGAGGTAAGAAGACCTGTATTTATGTTGACTTTTGTGTTAAAACCCAGCTTGTGTTGTTTATTGTTTTAGGTATTGCTCACCCTGAAGTATTTTTCATTTGGGTAAATAAAATCCCTTATTTTTGCTGTTCGGGTGTTTTGTTTTGTTTTGTTTTTTTTGGGGTTTTTTTTTTTGGGGGGGGGGGGGGGGGAAGGAAAGGGAGAGATCACTATGTTTTGCTCTGGTATATCCTAGGCCGGGGTATAACAGTGGTCCTTGGGGGGCCTAGATCATTTGTATAAGTTTTGGTGGAAGAAGCAGCGAGGCTTAATCAAGAGGCAGACTTTGCAAGTGTATGACTGAGGCCTGTTCACCCAAATGTGGCTGTATCAACTCACTGTCACATTTGCTGTAAAGCTGAGGTCTAACTAGCTGAACATTAGGACCCATAAATTGTCTGTCTGTCCCAACAGGAAGTGACCTGAATTTGACCCCAAACTTCAGGAGGTCGTTTAGACCACCCTCCCAGTAAATAAAGGCTATAGCACCCAACATACACCCTTAAGATTCTTTAATGTAAGAAAAACTGATTTCAGCACCAAATGCTGTCAATCTTGAAGACTCACAAACACTCTTTCATGGAGAACACTGAAGCACAGCCTTCTAGTACCTTCCCTAGCCCAGGTCTTTTCAGGGTCCCCTGGGGGCGCACAGTGTTGAACCACAGTGTTGACACAGACACTTGGCAGACATGTCTGATGGTCTTCAATTACAATTTCAGTTTGGGGCTCCTGGGAGCCATCTGGGGCTCTTGCTTGACCCTGTAGACAAGTCAGACAAAGTAAAAATACATTTTAATTTTGGGCACATCTAGAACACTTTGAGCCCATTGAGGCCTATTTGGGCCTCTGGGAGGCAACTCAGATTATTTCAAGATGCATGTAGGTGTTGGGTTGCCTGGGGCCTTAAGTTAGCATTGTCAGGGACTAGTAGTGACATGCGGGGTGCCTACTGAGATCACGGCCTCCTAGTCGTGGGGCGAGGCCCCTGGAGGCCTTAGGTCAGCATCGTCAGGGACTAGTAGTGACATGCTGGGTGCCTACTGAGATCATGGACGTGGGGTGGAGCCCCTGGGGCTCCTGGGGGCCTTAGGTTGGCATAGTCAGGCACTGGTAGTGACATGCTGGGTGCCTAGTGAGATCATGGATGTGAGGTGCAGTCGATGCTACTTGAACAACCTTTTTTGCCAGAGGGAGGTGCCAAAATGTCCAAAAGTGCCCACTGCTCCATGTCTTTATTTGGAGGTCAGGGCTAGAGTGATTTGGAATTCTGCAGCAGCTATAGACTTAGACTTTGACTTAGACTTTCTTTTATTGTCATTCAAATTACACTTTACAGTGCAATGGGAACCAAATTTAGTTTCAGTGGCTCAGGATAGTGCAGGATTAACGGTTTTTTAAAAAACAGCATGTATTTACATGAAAAATAAATCATTAAAAAGTGCAGACAAAATATATGTAATACAATGTATAATATATATACAATACATCTCACAATATACAATATGGATGGAGGAGGGAATTCAGTCTTATGGCAAAAGGGAAGAAGATGTTGTGGAACCTGACTGTTCTGCTGCGAAGGCTGTGGGACCTCTTTCCAGTCCAGCAGCAAGAACAGTCCATGGTGGGAATGGGAGGTGTCAGTCCTGATGTTGTGAGCCCTGGTCAGGCAGTGTTTTTTAGCAATGTCCTGGATGGGAGGAAGAGAGCTTCAGATGATTTTCTCCGCTGTCCTCACCACCCTCTGCGGGGACTTCTAGTCAGAGGCACTGCAGGCTCCTAACCTTCATTTTATGGGTTATGAGGGTGAACTTGGATCCTTTATAATGGAATATACCTATATGGTGTCTTCAAAATCCAACATTGTCTTTGGGCTGCATGAGACTAATGTGCGTGAATTGCGTCCAATAGTCCATAAAATCCGTATAACCCAGCATTCCAATTCCAGGATCCAGCTATACCACAATTACACTGCAATGTTAGTTCTTGGCCACATGGGGATTAGTTGACAGCTTCATGTAATTATCTGTATTCTCAGGAAGCAGCCAGGTTATCCCTATTAGGCCCTTAACATACTAATTTAAGTCCCCATGTGCCACTAGTAGCACCACGCTCAAAAATCCCCACTCAGTCATGTCTTCTTGCTCCTGTTCCCGAACCTGAACCGCCGCTACAGCTTACTGTTCCTGAGCCTCAGCCTGAGCATGAGGTGCAGCCATGGACACTTTCTGTGTCCGAGTACCAGCCTGTACCAGAGCCCTCTTCAAAAAGTTTCCCTAGTCTTTTGTACCAATGCTCTGCACGTGGGTTCCTCATTCTGTTTACTGTGACAAAAAGGCAAGATCATATCTCTCCAGTGCCATGCTTTCAACACTGGTTCCTGGCAAAATTCAGAGTAGATGTCCTCTTCCTCTTTTGTGACTTTGACTTATTTTTTATATATACAGTTTATCTCTGCATAATTTATTGCGCTGACACTTTGCAGCTGACACTTTACGTTGTACTTGCTGAGGCATAGTATTCTGTTACCTCTTACATGTTATACTTTCTCTGACAGCAATGGAGTTTGTTCGTTGTACATTTTTGTACAATGACAATAAAGATTCATTCATTCACTCATAATTGTTTTACTATTTACCTGTTAAAAACACTAATCCACATGTTTGAAATGGCCCAACTTTTGAACATTTGGAGCAGAACTATAAACAGAAACTTTTTTTTTTTTCCCTCAAATACAGTTCAACATGAACACTTAAGCGGTGTGGCAGCTGGGTGTCCTCATCCTCGTCTTTTGTTTTGAGTCTTCAATTTTTCCGGAGCACAAAAGTGAAAGACTCATGTAGGGCGTGTGACCTTTCTCATATATAACAGAAAATACTTGCAGGTAAATTACTGAGTCCTCAGCCCTCTCTGAAAGTAAAGAGAATCTGCCAACCACAGTTAAAAGACTTACAAATTCTCCAGAAAACAGAAATGTGTGCCTCCAAACCAGCAGAAAAAAGTAAGAGTTGTTTGAATCATTTCCTGTGCTTTCAATCATGACAATCGTCATTGCCCTTTTCTAAAAATAGAAGATGGTGTCCTCCTGAGGGGATGACGGGACAGACCATCCTCCTCAGAAGATGACGGGACAGACCATCATGACGGTTGAGAGGGTGGGACAGATGACTAGAAACCCATGCAGGATGACTCAGATGACGATTCAGAAGAGTCAGAGGGAGAAGTTACACAAAGGGTTCCCAACCTGCCTAAGAAAAAGACAGTGAAGCGCTATGTCCTGCAAAGACAGGTTAGAGTTGTCATCAGTTTTGATTCCTTGTGAGAATTTTCAATCCAAAATGAGTAAAATAAATCTTGATGTTTTTTTGAAACAGAGAGCACTCCTCTGAAGGAGATGGGACATACGATTGTGAGTTTAAGTGGCCCATCCTGCAGCGACAGGTGAGACTTGTCATCAGTTTCAGTGCTGACACGTACCAGAATCTTGAAGTCCAAACTGAGCAAAATATGTCTTTATGGTTTTCAGAAACAGAGAGAGAGCTCATCTGATAACGATGGGATGAGGTCAGGGAAATATGGACCAAATGAAAGAGAAGATTCAAAAGAGAAACAGAGAAAGGAAGACATGATGCGAGGACAGGTCGGTGGGGCTCGATCAGTTTTTAGCAAGGTCACAAGAAGCAGCAGCAAACAAACTTATGGTCTTGGAGGTCCATTTATGGAAAAAGTACTGAGTCTTTATCACTGGAGGTGTTTTGAAGTTGTTAAGAAGTCACCACAGTAATTTTAAAACCTTTATTGGAAGAAGACCTGCAAATTGGGGATTGAAGTTCATTCTTGATAAATCTATTTATTTGTAAACAAGAAATGTCAATGCAGTATGTTATTTTTTATTACAATTATTACATTTATGTTGTCAAATTTACAGGATGAGAAAGCATTGATGAGCCCATCTCGAGTCCTACCACTGAATTCAGCTAGTGTTACACTGGATCTTGTCACTCTGAAGACGCCTTTAGTAAGTTCATTTTACAACATACATATTCACATAATTAAAACTGTAAGTCATATGTAGTTAAACCATTCCTTTTAAATTATGGACATTTGTGTCAATAGAAGAAATATTTAGAATCTCTGCCATTGTGTGTATAAGTGATTAAAGGAGCTTTCTGTGCATGTCATTTAAATGACATTAGTGAAACTGATCTGAAAATGTTAATGTTGTTATATATGTTCTTCACTTGAAGTCAACATACTAATATTTGGTAAGTGGACACAAACAGTCATGAAAAATACAATAATACAGACTTAAGACAGACAGTACAGTTGTTTGTTATCATTTGAATTTTTTTCTTGATTATTCCAGATTATCATAGGAAACATTGGATTTACACAGATGATCAATTTAGGTAGATATCATACACAATATTATTACTGGGCAATTTGTCATGTGTTACCAATCATTATTTTCTTACAATGAAGGACTCACAGTGCAAGTGGTGTGTCAGGAGGGGATGTCACATGAGGAATTTATTGAAAAAACAAGGAGTGAAGGAGAAAAACAAATGAGGGACACAAATACACAAGTGGAGCCTTCAGACAAGATGAGTGAAGATGAAGAAGGAAAACCAATAGAAGTACAAACACAGGAGGAGCTGAGCTGTTAGAGAAAAGAAAGGCAGAGGAGAAAGGAGACGTGAGCTGTCAGAGAAAAGGAAAGACAGAGGAGAAACGGAGAAGCAAAGATACAGAAGTAAAGAAAGACAGAGGAGGAGAAACAGGAGAAGCAAAGACACAGAAGGCGTCGGTAAAGAAAGACAGAGGAGGAGAAACGGAAGAAGCAAAGATACAGGGGAAGGCGTCGGGGTAAAGAAAGACAGAGGAGGAGAAACAGGAGAAGCAAAGACACAGGGGAAGGCGTCGGGGTAAAGAAAGACAGAGGAGGAGAAACGGAAGAAGCAAAGATACAGGGCACAATAAATGCCATGAAAGTTTTTACAGCAAAGGACCTTTTAAAGCAAAAGTAGACTTCAACTCGTCCTCAAACAGAAACAGTGGATAGTTTCACTTACACAGTCTTTAAGTCCACCTTCTCTAACTGTAGCACAAAAAAACTAACTTTTTAGCGGATGAAACAGAAAAAAATCGGTTACAGTTTCACATTTAGCAAAAAAAAAGAGTGGCCGTCAATTTCACACCAGAAGAATACTTCAGCAGAAAAAAAGAAACAGACAAAAAAAAGTAGTCAGCACTGTAGCAGAAAGAAATCAGAAGTTGACTCTTACCTAGAAATGAGCTGCCACTCCTGTGAAAGTCCATTAATACTCAACTGCAGCCACTGGGACCCACGAAGCCACCACAACCCACGCCCATACAAACCACGCCCCATATAAACCACGCCTACGTGTTGCTACGGTGGTCAGGGAGGACGATTTAATGATTTAAGAAGAAGAAGAAGAAGAAGAAGAAGAAGAAGAAGAAGAAGGCGGCAATACGAGACGGCAATTAAAGTTATCACAGCAGCAAAGACAAGATGGCAATGCCAGCTCAGGTGAGACGCATATTATTTTTAAGTTCCCGGTTAGGAGGTGTAAACATTGAACACTTGATGTCATTTTAACCGTACATTGACCAACCGCAGTTGTCAGCAGCGGCTGCAGGCAGACAACATGACGATGCCGATTCAGGTTAGGTCGTTTACATTTTGGGAAGATGTTGACGTTTAATTTAACGTTTAAGATGTCTTTCACCAGGCAGAAAGAGCATTAATGACTGTTTTTCAAAGACACCGGAATCTATTCGTAAAAACACATTTCTTCAAACTCGATGCACTGAAAATGTCCGTAAGTAAACCCATTGTGTGTCGTCTTTTACGTTATGAAAATTTAGATTAATGACCGAGCAAGGGATGATAACAGAAGTATTGAGGGAACACGGCATGTAGACGCAGAATATTGTGGGAGAGAGAGAGAGAGAGAGAGTGTATTACATTCTCTGTCTGAAAAAGAAAGAATTTGTCTTCAAATAAGAGCTTTATAGTGCATATATAGAGTTTAGAACTGGGTTCTTAGCGGGGGGGCTTTTAATTTGAAAGTAGCAACCATTCATAGCTTGCCACTACAACGACAAGTGGACACAACCAAACAGCTACAGAGATCGAGGAGACGCTGCATCTCCTGGATCTCTGCAGCTGTCCAGTTGTTCATCTTAATGTCCGTGGATGAAGTGATGGACTGACTGCTGTGATCAGCTGTTTCCTGGTTTTAAAACTCCCCGGCTGTGGGTCGCACAACAGTGCAGGTCATTTACACCTCCACCCATCTCATGCCATAGCTGGCACATCAACATCCCGGATTTAGATAACCTCTGAGGTGTAATCTCCCAGGCGGCAAATTGGTGGACCAGAACAGACCTCCAATATATCGCCCTCTCTCTAAATCCGTGGACCTAGCCACAAAAAGTACAACAGAATTGGCGGCTTGCTGCCCGGTATAAAAACTGCTATTAACTATGCAAGCAAGGGCAGCCATGCACTGCAGGCACACTGTCAAACAGAAGTGCACAGGAAGAAGACACAGTCAAAACACACTCTTTAAGGGCTTGCTTTTTTTAATTCTGCAGCAGATTGCGCTATTAAATTTGTGCTGTTGCGCATGTCATGAGAGAAGTTGTCAGTCTCATTTCTTATATAGCATAATGTGACCATGTATAGATAGATACTTTGTTATACATTCATACTGTCTTGTAATTCTGCTTGATTTTTCTCTCAAAAATGCATCAGGTTGATGCTCTTGAATATGAAATATTAAAAAATGTCTTCCGAGGGGCCATGCCCCTGGACCCCCGAGAGGAGTCGAATCCTTCTCACCTTTTTCAACCCTGACCCGTTTTCATGCCTGTTAGAGTGATTTTTATGGTATCTGATGTAGTAGGCTAGGCCAAGCTCTGTGATAGTGTGGCTCTTAGAAAAACGGCTGATGGAAACAACCTACTTTAACAGAAATGACCACTACTAATTATTTATACTACTAACCTGCAAAAGGTCCATCTACTTGACGTATGTATTTTCAGTTGTGTGGTCCCTGTGTGTTTTTCATTTGGTGAGGCTCCTCTAGATAGATACATACATGCAGACATACATACATACAAACACACACCTATGGAATATGTTTGGGCATCCAATCTGTTATATTGTGAGGTGCATGGATGACACAGCAGTGGTCAGATGCATCATTAACTATGAGTTTGGCTACACACAGGAAGTGGAACACCTTCCAGTGCCAGCTTCACCTCCAACCATCTTACAACTCAACTCATTAAATTCAACCATTCCAACCTGCTCACCTACCTTCCGGTCCGCTGCCTTACCCAGTGCCGCTCTTTTCCTCCACCAGCTTCCACAATAAATCCAGTTTACTGGACATGGTATACTGTGTCTGCCTCTGGGTCCAAAACTACAGCCATGAGATATGTCACAGGTCCTAGTGTCAGCTTTATGGCAAGACTCACTGCTAGTCCAAACACCAAGATCTGGCTGAACAAGTATCAGCCGAACACTTGCAAAGCCCGATCTTCATGTATACTGCAGAAATTGGCCTCAGTGAATGGGTAGGTGACTTTCAATGATTGTTGGGCAAATGTGGCTATTTAGCACAATGTAAGTGGATTTGTGGCTCCAAAATTGCATCTGTTCATATTGAGATGGTGGTCTTAAATATGATAGAATAGAATAGAACAGAATAGAACAGTCTTTGTTGTCATTGCACGGGGGGTATAACAAATTGGACGGTGCTTGCGCAGAGCTACTATACACCACAGAAAAATTGTTCAAAAGGACTAAAACAGAAACACAAGGGATTAAGAAGGTATTCTCATGAAAGGTGAAAGTGTAATATTGCAAAAGTGTGATATGCACACTTTAGTCCGAGTGTTAACACAAATGTTAACTTAAAAAAAATTGGAAGAGCCTCTGCCCATATGGGAACCTGGTTGGGTTTAGAATTGTTAAAATCTCAGCAGCTCAAGTTTGTGAGCACTGAACTTTCCTTTATCATTATCAAGAGTACATGGAAACTGTCTTACCCTTCAGATATTTTTACAAGGGGAGACACTTCAGTGTTGGTGCTGATGGGTATTTGAACTATATGTACGCTGAAAATGTTTTCATGATTAGATCTCAAATGTACAAACGTGTGAACGTGTGAACGTCTACATTACACTTTCAGGTCTTCCTACATTACAAGCATGTTCAAATGTTGGTGTTGATAGATGTTTTAATTTTTATACACTTTCATGATCAGACCAGAAGTACAAACTTCTTCAAATACAAATTTCTTCAAACAGTATTAAAAATTTCTAGTCTCCCTTATGAAGCAAACACACACACACACAAAGTAAATTATACATTAGTTCTGAAACACCTAGAGGAATTAACAGATAAGCTCATTAAGTTTTAAGTATGAACTCTTTTATCAGACAAATCTTAGGCTTCAGAAAACACCCCATATGTAAGGCCTGGGCTAGAAAGATGACTCAGATGCCAAGTAGAAAGTCACAGGCTTTTATTCTGAAATTCCGTAGCTTCAGGATAGAGTTATAAACCAAATGGCTGTGAAAATATAAACCTGATCTACTAACTTTGATAGCAGTCTCAGATATCAGTCTTCTTTGTGCTTCTGCTGTGACTGGGTCATGTAATCGTGATTTTTTATTATTATTGCTGTTATTTTTGTGAAATGAATATTCATAAACGAGTAATGTATGGTCTTTCAACAATTTCCAGTGAATAATATATACATTTACGTAAAAGATTTTTAAAGCTTGTATCATGAGGTGACACCCCAACCCAGTCTATGGATAATCCGGCCTTGATGAAACCCTGCGAAATGATGTGTCAATATGTCAATATGACCGCTTATGGCCGAAATAGGTAAAACACCATAAAACTTCAAACATCATCATATCCATGTCTTGCATCAAAATTAAATAATAGCGGCGCGTAGGTCGTCACTAGCGGTGCTCTTGTTTTGAAAACATGTAAACTATGTCCTTCCGGTTCACAGGACGGACCAGTCCAATCAGTAACCAGCATTGCTGACATATTTCAGATGACAGTGATCTATCGTGACCATTCCAGTGGACGGCGACTCGAGCTGTGGCGCGTGAACTGGAGCGAGTTTACCGACGTTACCGTGAATGTTGCTGTGTGTTTACCGGCGGCAGGATGAAGAAAGCCCTCAATAAGTTCTACGTCGACATGGACAAGTACCTGTACAGTCTGGGCCTCTACAGGAAGATGGTGGCCCGGGACGCGTGCAGTCTGTTCCGAGCCGTGTCTGAGCGGGTGAGTCGGGCTAAAAGTCACAGCTAATGGCGGTGCGGAGTGTGGGGGTCTGGTGTCACCAGGTGACGGCACCTGGTGTCTAAAGTTATCACTCTGCACACAGTCTTGATTGAGCAGGTCGCCATTGAAACAGATACCACATTTAAGCCAGTTTTGAATAAACACAAGCAAGGACGAAGTTTTGATTCAGAGGTGGGGGGAGACACACGTATTTTTAATAAAACTCTAACTCCTTCAGTTCACTGTGTTTTCTAGTAGTTCTTTTAGTTTTCTATTGCTACTTTTAAGTTTACTGTTCCCTTTTTTGGTTTGAGTGGTTGCAAAGCATGTAGCAAAACGTTATCACCTGGTGTTTAACCTTGTTTTCACTCCAACTCATCAAACCAGTTTTATTTATTTTTAAATATTAATAATATTTAATAATAATAAAATAATAACAGTCCTCATTTACATATCACCACCCAGTAGTGGGCAGGTCAAACTGGTAGGAATATCACAGGTGGGGAGAAATTGAATAAAATGTCCATAGTTCAGAGTAAGTAGTCAAGTAATCAATTTTATTTGAAATGGGTGTAAAACTCATTTTAAAGGCAGTTATATGGAAGAAAATCCTATTTTTGATGTAAATGTAAAGTGAACAAGGGTCATTTTGACCCAAAGTCCACAGGAGGGTCAACATAATCAACTCATCCAAAGGTTCCAAACACATGACGTCTTCGATCATTGGCAGAGATAAAATTCTGGCAGAGTTTCTTCCTGTCCAAGGCATCAACACTTTCTTGGTGTATGTGACAAACTGCCACATTGTTCAGGCGTTTCTGCTTCATGCAGTTGCTGAGTCAGGTCTTTAACCTCCTCAGTGCACTGTAACTCCTCTCAGCTTCAGCAGACGATGTTGGAACAACCAACAACAGCCTCACAAGGACCTCCACCTGATCAAATAGACCTCTGACTTCAGGCAGCATGCCTCTCAGGATGTCTGCAGCTTCTGTGCTTGATATGTAGGTGTTCTTTGACGTGAACATGGCTAACTGCACATCCAACATCCTCCTGTTAATCTCTGGATACTGGTCCACAATGGCATCACAAGAAAGATTTCCTTCCTCTGAGAGCCAGGCCTCGTCTGCCTAGAAAATGCACACAGCTCATGATCTTCATCAAGCATGCCCTTGCTATTTGCTGTGATGCTGCCAATGCACTAGAAAGCTGAGAATTAAATGGATTTGCTTTTTGACAATGTGTAGTAACTGTCAGCTTATGAGACTTGATTTTTGTATGATCTGTACATTTCTCCACAGCCTTTTTTACAATTTCTGAACCCAGCGGAGACAAATATTGAATCAGTTTTATTCGTCAGTGAGGACTTGTCAAGTTGAAATGCTTTTACACAGTAAAAGCACAGGACTACATTCATACTATGACTGTAATGAATCCAAGGAAATTCTTTTAAACCATTTCTCTTGGAAATGTAGGGTTCTGCTTGCAAGTTTTGAACTGCTATTTCTTTTGCATTAGGCTGATATGGCTCAGTTATCTGATCTGGCCCTGCTCTTCCATCTTGTGCTGCTTTACTGACTGAGCATCCTCTGACCCCTGGCTGCTGCTGATCCAGCTAAGATAAACATAACAAAAGATGGAATATCTATGAGCAGCTTATAACCGAATTAATCACAATAATGATGAAAAATATTTCCAAATAAACTAGTTTATGTCACTCCCTCCCTACTGTGAGTTCTTGACCAAGCTCATGAACTCACTCCTTAGTCGCTAATATTTCTTACCAATAAAATAATACATTTACACATTTACACAGGCTTTTTAGTACACTGGCCTCAATATAAAACTGTACCTGGCCAGTTTACTTCTTTCATCTGACAAAATATATACACAGACAGATTATCATCACGCTAACATTTGTCACGATGCTTAATTAATGTGTGTGTGTGTGTGTGTGTGTGTGTGTGTGTGTGTGTGTGTGTGTGTGTGTATTACTCTCAGAACTACCACCGGAGGGTCCGTCAGCACTGCGCTAACTTCATGAGAGCCAACAGATGTAAATTTGAGCTGGTGAGTCTGAGATCGTTAACTAATGAATTTATTCATTATACCCTCACCTCTGCCCTCTCCTCCATCCTCACCTCTGCCCTCTCCTCCATCCTCACCTCTGCCCTCTCCTCCATCCTCACCTCGTCCTCCACCTCGGCCCTCTCCTCCACCCTCACCTCTGCCCTCTCCTCCATCCTCACCTCAACCCTCAACTCCTCCCTCACCTCCTCTCTTACATCCTCCCTCACCTCCACCCTCACCTCAGCCCTCTCCTCCATCCTCACCTCGTCCCTCATCTCGACCCTCACCTCCTCCCTCACCTCCTCTCTTACATCCTCCCTCTCCTCCACCCTGTTTTTCAGTTTGTTGAAGGTTCCTTTGAAAAGCATCTGGGACGTGTGGAGAACCCGAACGTGAGCTGCTGTGCCCTTTGACCATTGAATCACTGTTTTTACCTGTGGATAGTTGTGGCAATGTGTGACAGTGAGTGTGTTTTTTCAGGAGACGGTGGGTCAGGTGGAGATCAAAGCTTTATCTCAGCTGTACAGGTGAGAGGCTCTCAGGTGTTCACTCACCTTCTGTGACCTCAATCAGTCAATCGCTTTCACCTACAGATCAGCTTAGGCCAGAGCTAGACCTAGATCAGAACTTGACTTGGGTGTGTGTGTGTGTGGCTGTGTCTGTGTGTTTCTGTGTGTCTATCTGTGTCTGTGTCTGTGTGTGTGTGTGTGTGTGTGTGTGTGTGTGTGTGTGTGTAGGTGTTGTTTCCTGATCTACGATTACCCGGGGATTCCAGCCAAAGTGATCTCAGAGGACAACTTCGTAGTTGAGGTGAATACTCTTATTTTTCCCTTTGATGGTTGTCATGACGATGAACATAGCAGGTCACATGACATTCTTCTTTGTGTTTTGATTGGCCAGCTCTGTCTTGTCTGTTGTCCAGGTGATGCTGTCCCACTCCATCAATGGTCACTATGACATCATTTACCCAAGGACTTACCACGCCTCTGCCGCCCTCCGTCAGTGTGAGTGCAGATCACTGATTGGTGGCTCAGTATGGTTGACAACTGTTGTGTGCAACATTTAGTGTCAGACCCACTGTGTTGGTCTTAGTGAAGGTTCACAGGTCAGAACCAGGTTCAGGTCAGAACCAGGTTCAGGTGAGATGTATTTCGATGGTGGTGTCGGTGAGATCATGACAGTGAGGGCCCTCACAAGTAAAGAAGAACAAACAGTGTTCTGTCTTTGTGTCTGTCTGTCTGTCTGTCTAGCTCTCCTGTATGAGCTGTTCTACACTCGGGTGTTTTTGTCAGAAGAGACGGAGCTCTGTCAGGCGATGGAGGCCTGCAGAGTTGGAGGTCAGCGCTATAGACACAGCACACCTGAGGATCAAGCTCACAGGTACACACATTAATGTTCGACAGATTGACAGCTGATGTAGAGATGACATCATCGCACTGCCGTCAGATTTCTTGGCTTGATGTGGATTTCTGTTTGTTGTCCGTGATGTTCAGGTAACTGCTATAATGTCACTCTCTAACACACCTGTGTGTTTGTCCAGCCGGGAGGATGTGGAGTCCGGGGGAGCAGCGGTAGTGACGCGAGGAGCTGTGAGAGAGGGGGGAAAGGTGGGGGTGGGTGTGGGAGTGGGGATGGTGGGGGGAGGCATGATCCATGGTGTCACCTGCAGGTTTGTTCTGAAGCTCAAAGTGGGCGGGGCTCCTAGTCTCAGCTAATCTAAAAATGGTGAATGAAGCCCTGTTGATGAAACACGCCCACCTAGCTCAAAGCTACCAAACAGCTACGGCATGGCCATGCCCTTTTTATGTCTAACTTTAAGCCTTATTATATCTAAATGGGTGAGTTATAGAAAAACTCACCCCCCATACAGTTGTCATGACCAAAACTGTTTTTGTACCAGGCTGCAAACATTTTTATATCTGCTGTAAATTTGGACATTTTAACATGGGAATCTATGGGGATTGACTTGCTTTTGAAGCCTCAGGTGGCCACTGAAGGAACTGCTGGTTTTTGCTTCCTTCTTCAGACTCGGGTCACTGCTCGTGTGAACAGAACTGAGCTTGGCTCATGGTGACTCACACATACGAGCTCTGAGTGGCTTTTCAGTTAAATTTGTAGGTAATAAAACATAAACTCGTCAGAGAAATGGAGCAAAATTGAATGTTTTTATTGGTCAGTGTCCACTAGAAGCCCCGCCCCGCGCCAGACTGTCTCTTTCATATAAGGTGATGAGGTCTCTGGACGCAGAGTATTACAGAGATGTGGAGTTTAACATCCGGCTGGATACCTGCGAAGGTAACTGGTTACATACATCTGACAGAAAAATATAGAGGGTTTCTGTTGAGACAGTAGTTCTGATTGTGTGTGTGTGTGTGTGTGTGTGTGTGTGTGTCTCTCTGTCTGTCTATCTGTGCGTGTGTGTGTGAGACAGAGATGCAGAAGACAGACTACAAGTTGTTTGCAGGAAGGCAGTACCTCCTGGGAGACAATTGTCAGGTAACATTACACTTCACGATACTGATGTTAATACTGAATCAGGGTCAGGACTGTGTATGTTGTGGACGGCTTTTGTTGTCTGTCTCACATGTGGGTGTCATCACCTCCACCTGTGTTTCAGGTGCATTTGGAGGCAATAGGGAAGTACTCCAACGCTTTCAATCAGGAAGTAGAAACAGACTCCACGGCCGTCACCCTCATCATCGAGGAACTCAGAAAAAAGTAACAAACCACTTATACCTGACACTAAGTTTAACCCTAAAACCAGACCCTCAGAACCCTCAGACAGATGAGGACAGATGGAGTGTGAGAGTTAAACTGATCTTTACAAAGAATTCTGAGACGTTGTGTGGAAATATATTTCACATTGAAGGGGGTCAAGCTTTGAGGAGGTCTTGTCTGAGTTAGTTAGAGTTCAGTACATCTCTGTCTCTGTCTCTGTCTCTGTGTCAGACACCCGGACCTGAAACCAGTGAATCCAGTTCCTGCCTGGAATGTTGCTGCTCCTACCAGAACAGGAGACCTTGGTATATTTAACCCCCGTGACCCCCTCCTGACTTCTGTGACCCCCTCCTAACCTCTGTTATCCCCCTTATGACTTACTGTGACCCCATGCTGAGCTCCTTGACCCCCTTCTGATCTCTGTCACCCAATGCTGACCTCAGTGACCCCTTGCTGAACTCTGTCTTCATCTCGTTCTGTCCTCATCTAGACTTGGACTCTCGTGGTGGGCGTCATCATCGCCAGTGCAACTTCAGGAAGTTTCATGGTAGCAGTGGAGGGCCGGGTACGGAGATTCTGATGCCACCACCATCCCACAATGCAGGCCCAGCCCCCGCTGCACTACCCCCCCGCTTCCAGCCAGCTGGTCACCCCCCCCCCCAAACCCCCCCCTTCCCCGGCCCCAGGGCCGACCACCCCGCGGCTCCCCCACACCACCACCCCATAGCCAGACCTCCTCGCTATGGAGCTTCCAGGTGGGACTTGTTGTCCTGGATGTTCAACAGGTTTGATTGGTCCACAACTGAACTGATTGTCGTGTATGTCTGTCTCTCTGTCTCTGTGTGTCTGTGTGTGTCTCTGTCTGCCTCATGAATTCGGGCCGGATCTCCTCCTGTTTCCTCAGCCATCATCTGATTGGTCCACAGTTGACCTACTTCCACCCTGGCAGTCGATATCATCACAACTACGAGAACTACACCTTCGGGTTAGGGTAAACGGCAACGAAACCAACACATGACAATATTATTGATAATAATATTGTTGATTTTAATATTATTGATAATATCACTGAACCCTCAGACCACTGAGGACAGACTGAGTCCCCTCAGACTGGTGACTTTGAGGAGGTCTGGTCTGAGTTAGAGTTCAGTACATCTCTGTCTCTGCCTCTGTGTCAGACGCCTGTTCCCCCCAACGGACCTGAATCCAGTTCCTGCCTGGAATGTTGCTGCTCCTACCAGAAATGGAGACCTTGGTATGTTTAACCTCTGTGATACCCTCCTGACCTCGGTGACCCCCCCCAACGACCCCCTCCTCACCTCTGTGATTCCCCCCTTATGACTCACTGTGACCCCTTCCTGACCTCTGTGACGCCCTCAACGACCCCCGCCGGACCTCTGTGATCCCCCCCCTTATGACTCACTGTGACCCCCTCCTAACCTCTGTGACCCCCCCCTTATGACTCACTGTGACCCCCTCCTAACCTCTGTGACCCCCGGCTGACCTCTGTGTCCCCCTGCTGAACTCAGTGTTGATCTCATTCTGGCCCCATCCAGACTTGGACTCTCGTGGTGGGCGTCATCACCACCATTGCAACTTCAGGAAGATTCATGGTGGCAATGGAGGGCCGGGGACAGAGCTTCTGATGCCACCACCATCCTACTATGGAGGCCCAGCCCCCTCTGCACTACCCCCCCGCTTGCAGCAAGTGGGTCACCCTCACCCGCATCCCCCGCCGTTCCCAGGAGCCATGGCCCACGACCCCTCTGCTCCCCCACACCACCACCCCATAGCCAGAACTCCTGACTATGATGCCTCCAGGTGGGACTTGTTGTCCTGGATGTTCAACAGGTTTGATTGGTCCACGACTGAACTGATTGTTGTGTATGTCTGTTTCTGTGTGTCTCTGTGTCTATGTGTCAGTTTGTGTCTCTGTCTGTAGTCTCATGGATTCTGGTCAAAAGCTCAGCCCACTTCCTCAAACGTCACCTGATTGGTCCACAGTTGACCTATTTCCACTGTAGTGGGAGACTACCTTCCTTATCTGTTAAATTATTCCACTATGTGACCTTGGTAATCTGCTCAGAGTTAAAGTCCCAATCAGAGGCGAAACAGCTCAGAGACTAAATCCAAATCAGAGGCAAGAACAGCTCAGAGATTAAGTCCAAATCAGAGGCAAGAACAGCTCAGAGATTAAATCCAAATCAGAGGCAAGAACAGCTCAGAGATTAAATCCAAATCAGAGGCAAGAACAGCTCAGAGACTAAGTCCAAAACAGAGGTGAGGCAGGAAGTCTTCAGTCCAAAAAGGTGTTTATTCGAAGAGAAGAAGTTATAAATCCATGAGGTACCCCGGGGCAACTGAGAAATCTCTGCGGATCACCCACTTTTATACCTGGGGTCAAGGTCACCAGTGCCCACTTGGACCACCCCCCTTCGTCATGATCACACAAGACTGTTATCTACTGTTTTCATTTTTGAATGTGTTATGTAAAAGCCTACAAAATGTCTCACCCAGGCCCCTATCTGTGGCCTTGGGTGAGCTGTGGCTGCACTCGTTGCTCATTCATTTTAACATTGTGATCGTAAAGGGTGAATCAAAAACTGGTCTTTTATCAGGCTCAAAACTCATTATTAGAGCATCATTTGGGACTACATGGGACACTCCCAAATCTATTTATATGAATGATCATAACCTAGATTTATTTGCCATTACACCACCCTGGAAGACGATATTATCACAACTACGAGAACTACACCTTCAGGTCACGGTGAACGGCAACGAAACCACCACATGACAATTTTATTGATGATAATAATATTGTTGATTTTAATATTATTGATAATATCACTGAACCCTCAGACCACTGAGGACAGACTGAATCCCCTCAGACTGGTGACTTTGAGGAGGTCTGGTCTGAGTTAGTTAGAGTTCAGTACATCTCTGTCTCTGCCTCTGTGTCAGACTCCTGTTCCCCCCAACGGACCTGAATCCAGTTCCTGCCTGGAATGTTGCTGCTCCTACCAGAAATGGAGACCTTGGTATGTTTAACCTCTGTGGTACCCTCCTGACCTCTGTGACTCCTCCGAATTTTGTGACACCCCCCCCCCCCGACTTCTGTGAATCCCCAACGATCCCCTTCTGACCTCTGTGATCCCCCCCTTATGACTATCTGTGAACCCCTTCTGACCTCTGTGATCCCCCCTTGTGACTATTCTGACCCACCCTGACCTCTGTGTCCCCCTGCTGAACTCTGTCTTGATCTCGTTCTGGCCCCATCCAGACTTGGACTCTTGTGGTGGGCGTCATCACCGCCATTGCAACTTCAGGAAGATTCATGGTAGCAGTGGAGGGCCGGGGACAGAGCTTCTGATGCCACCACCATCCTACTATGGAGGCCCAGCCCCCTCTGCACTACCCCCCCGCTTCCAGCCAGCTGGTCACCCCCACCAGCAAACCCCGCCGTTCCCAGGAGCCATGGCCTACCACCCCTCTGCTCCCCCACACCACCACCCCATAGCCAGACCTCCTCGCTATGGAGCTTCCAGGTGGGACTTGTTGTCCTGGATGTTCAACAGGTTTGATTGGTCCACGACTGAACTGATTGTGGTGTATGTCTGTCTCTCTGTCTCTGTGTCTCTGTGCGTCTATGTGTCTATGTGTCAGTGTGTGTCTCTGTCTGTAGTCTCATGGATTCTGGTCAAAAGCTCCGCCCACTTCCTCAAACGTCACCTAATTGGTCCACAGTTGACCTATTTCCACTGTAGTGGGATACTACCTTCCTTATCTGTTAAATTATTCCACTATGAGACCTTGGTAATCTGCTCAGAGTTAAAGTCCCAATCAGAGGAGAACCAGCTCTGAGTCTAAGTCCAAATCAGAGGCAAGAACAGCTCAGAGATAAGTCCAAATCAGAGGCAAGAACAGCTCAGAGACTAAGTCCAAATCAGAGGCAAGAACAGCTCAGAGACTAAGTCCAAATCAGAGGCAAACAGCTCAGAGACTAAGTCCAAATCAGAGGCAAGAACAGCTCAGAGACTAAGTCCAAATCAGAGGCAAGAACAGCTCAGAGACTAAGTCCAAATCAGAGGCAAGAACAGCTCAGAGACTAAGTCCAAATCAGAGGCAAGAACAGCTCAGAGACTAAGTCCAAATCAGAGGCAAGAACAGCTCAGAGATTAAGTCCAAAACAGAGGTGAGGCAGGAAGTCTTCAGTCCAAAAAGGTGTTTATTCGAAGAGAAGAAGTTATAAATCCATGAGGTACCCCGGGGCAACTGAGAAATCTCCTCGGATCACCCACTTTTATACCTGGGGTCAAGGTCACCAGTGCCCACTTGGACCACCCCCCTTTGTCATGATCACACAAGACTGTTATCTACTATTTTCATTTTTGAATGTGTTATGTAAAAGCCTACAAAATGTCTCACCCAGGCCCTATCTGTGGCCTTGGGTGAGCTGTGGCTGCACTCGTTGCTCATTCATTTTAACATTGTGATCGTAAAGGGTGAAAAAAAACTGGTCTTTTATCAGGCTCAAAACTCATTATTAGAGCATCATTTGGGACTGCATGGGATATTCCCAAATCTATTTATATGCATGATCATAACCTAGATTTATTTGCCACTACACCACCCTGGAAGACGATATTATCACAACTACGAGAACTACACCTTCAGGTCACGGTGAACGGCAACGAAACCACCACATGACAATTTTATTGATAATAATATTGTTGATTTTAATATAATGGATAATATCACTGATAATATTACTGATAATTATGATACTGACATTAATATTGACAATAATGATATCACAGTGAACATCTGTCGGTATTTTCACCACTAAGTGAACAGTCACAGGAAGTCATAAGACACCAGATTACCATGACAACCTCATTTCAAAATAAAGACATGTCTGAATATTATTGATCTTTATTAACTTGCTTTGTGTACAATTCTGAAAATGTCCTACATTGGTGCCCCCAGTGGTCATAAAGAACTCTAACATTAGAATAACATTAAAGGTTAAATTTAAGTAATGCCCGTGTCCTGTTTGTTTGTTCTCCAATCAGTCGAAGTTGCCATCAGCTGGCTGCTCTTAATAAAGAGTGTCAGTTTGGTTTCTCAGAGCCGATGGAGGACCTATCTGATATGGACCCAGCCATCGTGTGCTACCAGCTTGAGGGCGGGGACACCGTGTTCCCTCTACTGCCGGTGAGAAAACTAAAACTGCCAGATGATTGAAGAAATGTGTCTAGGAAGTGGGAATGTGAGGTTCATGAACCAAAGACGTAGGTCCTCTGATACGCACTCAAAGTCTGACTTTAGACTCTTGATTTCAGACTTTGACTTTAGACTCTGGACATAGCCTAAACATCTGGACAGGGAGGGACAGGATGCAGAGACAATGATGGGGTCATGTCGGTGTACAAACATTAACCACATCTGTATAATGTTAATATTAAAGTAAATCAGGTAAGTCAGCCGACCTCTGACCCTGCTGTCGTCAGTGAGAGGGGGAGTGAGTGGGGAGGACTCAGTGATTTACTTGCAGGTTTTTTCTATCATATATGAGAATGGTCACATGCCCTACATTAGTGTTTCACTTTTGTGTTACTGCAGAAGAAACATTAAAGATGGAGTCACAAAGGAGGACAAGGAGATCCAGCTGCTACCCTGCAGAAGTTCGAATGTTCTTGATGCATAAGAAAAAAACATTGTTTTAGTTTACAGTTCTGTTCCAGATATTCAAATAAAGGTAGGACATTTCAGACTCACTGATTAATGTTTCAAAATTCTAAGTCTTCTTCTTTCACATCGCTGTGTGCCTGACTCTCTTCAAAGATAAGTTCTAAAGCCCTCCAGCCCTGACAGCTAAATCTTTTGGTTATACTGATGATGGAAGATTCTGTACTGTGATGGAGAGGTACTGATATCTTCGGAGCCCCCTTGTAGTGCAGGTACAAGTCATTTAGTGTGAGAAAATGCTGTTAGAATACATCATTCTTAGAATATTATAGCATATGCTTGTGCATGTCTCTGTGTGTTTGTGTCCGTGTATGTGGCTGTGGATGTGTTTCTGTGTGTCTCTGCGGATGCAGGTCAAATTGATCCAGAGACCATATGAAGGACCATGCCCTATCTGGGTAGGTCTCTGTGTGTCTGGGGCTCCCTACAAGAATGTGAATGCTCAGTTCACAAAAAGAAAACCTTGCTAGTAATATTGAGAGCACAAAAAATGGAGTTCATACAGCATATTCATGATTTATTTAGTGTTTGTTTAAAATACATTACCTGTATTTGTAACATGCACATTTAGTTAGTGATGTATATTCAACAGTATGTTAGGTTAGTTTGACTTAGGTTTTTTCTAATTTTTTGTTCTGTTTTACCAGTGCCCCAGGGTTCCTGTTGTCCTTGCTGAGTTCATCTGGCTGGATTGGCAAAAGTATAGGCCCCAGGGCAGTGGCACAGTTCAAGAAGTGCCAATGAGACTGAACCAAGAGCCTGCTACAATAGGGGGGAATTGGGGTTATTGAGTTTAGTTCATTAGTAGTTAATGTATTAATGCGTTGTGTCATTCCTCTTGTGTGTCTTTGGCCTGATCAGCCACTATTGAACCCCCCTGTGTTCTTTATTTGTTAGGTTGGTCACAAAGGAGGTTGATGACATGCATGAAGATGCATAGAAAATTCTTGAAGTCATAATGTTTTTGAGAAAGAAACCAATTGGTTGTGTATAGTTCAGTTCTACATGTTCAATTAAAACTAAAACATTTCACATGTGTGGACTTTTCTTTTAAAGCAGAAATGGTAATACATTTAACACAGACTTAGAAATACTTAAAAACTTTTCTTGTAGAACCAGTTAGTGGTTGTCAAGGGCATTGTTGTAGGAAATGTAGTTTTCTACACAAGTATTGGGCCAGTGAAGTCACATCCCCTGCCACAAATGTATTTTATTGGCCGAGGACTTAATGCGAAGCGTCTTGGAGGGAGAAGTGTGATCAAATAGACATGACATATCAACACTATGGGTTTGTGGCCCTGGGGGGCTCAATTAAGGGCCTTTAATGTTAAAAAAAAAAAAAAAAACCTGTTGACCTTCAAGTGGCATCAAACATTAATAGTGGGCAGAGCCAAGATTGAGCTAAAACTCTGGAATGAGCCCCAAAAGCTGACTCAAGACACAGACACAGTTCTGATGTGGGAACAGTCGTCTTTACTGATTCTTGATCAGCCTTCCAGAAAAGTGCGTAGGGCAAGCGGTGGGGAAGGTGAGGTCGCTTGAAGGGAGGCTGGGGAGACTGGCAGCAGGAGCTGTGAGCAGAACTTCTGCAGTGGGGTGGACAGCTGTGCTGGAACTGACAGGGCTGAAGCACAGTGAAAAGCACAGTTTGTGTGAGATTTAAAAGAGGTAGGAAAAAAAATTGGATTATTATTTAAGCGGGCTGGAGTGTTACCATATGGTAAACAAGAACGATCTGGCAGCTTGTGACTGGGAGCCTTGATAGATGTACTGATCTGATGAGCTGATGGAGAACAGGTGAGACCAGCAAACAGCACAGCATCACGCCCCTGCAACAAAGCACACACACACACACGCACAACTTAAGAGGAGGTAACACAAGGAGGACACTGTAACACAGAGACCCAACTGTCCAGCTTTCCGAAACCCAACCTGGTAGCATCTTCCAGTGGCTAGCTCTTTTCAAGGCTCCAAACCATGATGTTTCAATTTAATGTCACACACAGGTCATCCAATGCTACTTTGCAGTCAAAGCTTTTTTTAAAAGTCCTCATAAATAGCTGACATTAGCCAGGTAAGACTACCTTCTCAGTATGTAAATGATAAATAAATGAAATCATTATTTACATCCTTATAAATACCGACATTTGTCCAGAGATGAGCAAAGGCCATCATCCCAATGGCGGAGGCTTAAGAAGCTCAACAAGCCATTGGCCAGTCTCTGCAGCATGTCTGACTAATAGACTGTGCAAGTGTATTGACTTGCACTCACTTTTGCTGAGAAGCTAACGTCTATCTTGTTCCTCTACCACAACAGGAATTGTCACCAAATTTCAAGAAGTTACTGAAGACCAGTTTCCCTGTTCATAAAGGCTAACAAACCCAACATCTAGCCTTAAGAGCCTTTAATCCAAAAAACTCTGAGCTGACCTCCAATGACCATCAGCCCACTGGCTAAGACCTAATAATTTGAACCTGCCGTTGCTGACTTTCTCTCACTTTTGTTGCAAAGTTTCAGTCTATCTGAACATTAGGACCAATGACTTGTCCATCTGTCACAAAAGAAAGTGATCTAACTCAGACCCAACATTTCAGGAGGTTGCTGAAGACCAGCTTCTCAGTATGTGAAGGATAACAAACCCAACATGCACCGTCAAGAGTAAAGTGGATCAGATCCACTTTGAGGGTGCACAGTGGTACAGTGGTCAGCACTGTTGCCTCACAGCAAGGTTTGAGCCCCAGTTTGCCTGGGGCTACTCTGTGCGTAGTTTGCATGTTCACCTCATGTCTGCCTGGGGTTTTTCCCAGGTATTCCAGTCTCCTCCCACAGTCCAAAGACATGCACATCAGGTTAATTTGGATGCTCTAAATTGCCTGTAGGTGTGAACGTGAGTGTGATTGTTTGTCTATACATGTTAGCCCCGCAGCAGACTGGCAATCTGCCCAGGGTGTATCAGAGAGAGAGATCCAGACTCTGCGTCTCTAGAGGCAGAAACACCTGAACCAACTGCAAGCTTTGTCAAAAAGTAAAGTTTTAAGTCTACTAGAGAGAGGGTGTCTGCCCCATGGACCCAGACTGGAAGTTGGTTGCACAGTAGAGCATCCTGATAACTGAAGGCTCTGCCTCCCATTCTACTTTTAGAGACTGTAGGAAGTTTGTTCTTTGATGTTGTAAGAAACTCAGCTGTCAAATTCATTCAGATAGATTAACTGAATACCTTTATCCTGTCTTCTTTCTTTTACATCTCTCTGAGTGGGAAAAGAGAGAGAGAGACAGTAATAGAAGTAGTAGTTACATTAATAATCCTAACAGGGCTAGAAATTACAGTAGTCCCAGTAATAATATTTATGATGATGTGCTAAATTGCACTCACTATTGTTGCAAAGTTGAGGTCCATCTGAACATTAGGACCACTTTGGATCTCTTGTTATGTGTGCAATACACAAAATCTCCTACTACTCTGTACATAATTTCTATCTGCACAATTTGATTTAATAGTGTAAAATGTCTGTAAATATTAACTGTGTATATAGTGCTCATTTTGAAGGGTATATTCATTTACGTCTTCTTCATGTTATATTATTGTATGTCTATTTTATATATTATTATTATTATTATTGTTATTATTATTATTATTATTATTATTATTATTATTATTATTATTATTATTAATTATTTATTTATTTTCATGGATTGGGTTTCATTGCCATTTTATCTTATTTTATTTGTATCTTTGTTACGTTACTTTCCTCGATATTTACATGTACTGTGAAATGGAGCACTGCAATCCAACAATTTTATGCAAGAGATTAATAAAGGATTCTAATTCTGATCCTGAAACTATTTCACAGACGGATGCACCGAGTTATAAACAAAGATACATCAGTAGAATGAAACAATGCTCGTCCCTGCCTGATTCACTGAAGAATGGAGCTTCTTGAGCTCATGATTCCTCTCCAGTCCTCCAGATGACCAACTCTCTGACTGCCATGAGCTGGACGACCTACATCGACATTATGGTCCACTATCTTTATATCATAATGTAAAAAAGCCAACAGCTCTGTCAATTTCACAAACTGCATGACCAAACATCTCTGTATCACTTTCTTTTTTTTTTTTTTTTTGGCCTTTTCTGGCTTTATTTGATAGTACAGCTGAAGAGTTAGACAGGAAACAGGGTAAGAGACGGGGAGTGACATGCAGCAAAGGGACCCGGGCCGGGAGTCGAACCCGGGTCCGCTGCAGAGCCTCGGCACATGGGTCGCGCACGCTACCGACTGAGCTATGCAGCGCCCCTCTGTATCACTTTTGAGAAAGAATTATGGTGCACTGTCCACACTGTCAAATGACGCCTGATCGCTGTCCCTTTAAATGCCAGGTATATCTAATCTTGCGAGATTTGGAGAGATAATCTGCAATATCTAGGCTTCAACCTAAGGCACCTTATCGTTAAGCACGTGCTCAACGATAAGGTGACATCTCTGTGCAGTTAATGGACTCAAGAGAGGTAAGAAACTGATAATAACATTGGGTACCCGGAGTCACATGATCGGTTGGACAGGATGGCGGCTTAATTTTCTTCTCCTCAACCCCAACTTGTAAAACACGTTTCATATACCCGTAAGAGAGTTTTCTTTTGATATTAGAAGTTATATCCTGCCTTTTGTGGATAAGATGTCTGATGCAAGCAAGAAAGGAACAGCTTCGTCCTCAAAAAAAACTACACGCAAAGTTGAAGCTATCGCAGAACTCGTGCTAGAAAAGCAGCATGGCTACCTGGAAGCACGTTTTTACCAGCTGGAACAAATCGGAAAGACACCGAAGAGAAGTTATCCACTATACAGGCGGACTTAACATCTTTAAAAGGAAGTATTGGGAATGTGAAGGCAGAAATGGGGAAGATTAGGTCTGAGGTGAAAGGCAATTCTTTTATGCTAAGTCAACATGAGGATGTACTTGAACAGCTGCAATTTAAGCTAGCTGACATGGAGGATCGCAACAGGAGATGCAACCTCCGCACTGTTGGCCTTGCTGAAGGAGTGGAAGGATCGAATGCGGTACAATTCCTGACGAATTCCTTGCCAGAGTGGTTTCCCACCTTGGGAGATCTTAATGGCGAAATTATGAGGGCGTATCGAATATATAAAGACGACAGGAATAGGACCGGTCCCCGTACCATGATTTTCAATGTCCTTCGCTTTACCACCCATCAACACATCCTACGAGAAGCTAGGAAATCACCTGCCACCGTGAACGGACGAAGGATTCGCCTTTCCCCAGATTACAGTGCCTACACTCTACGGAGACGCCAAGCATTCTCCCAAGCCATGAATACCGCGAGAGCCAAGGGGATTGAATTCTCTCTACGGTACCCTGCCACGTTAAAGATCAAAACAGGGGGACAAACTGAGTCGTTTCAGTCTCCTAAAGACGCCGAGGACTTCGTCAACTCTCTGTCGATGGCTGGAGCTACGGAGAATCCGCACCAGGTTCCATTGGACACGAGGTGCAGCCGGCTAATGGCGAAGAGTAACTGCAGAAGACTACATTCCCCACCTCTCCTATTTTTCCCCATATTTTTTGCAGCTCTTTGGAATATACTGTCCGGGACATATTTTAGGATACCTTGTGGATATATATATATTTTTTACTATTGTCTGTGTGGTATTGGAGTAGCTTAAACTGGATCGCTAACCTGGACTAGCTAATGCTAGCGCTTTCTGGCTGCGACCGTGGTACAGTGCCTGGCGCTAACCGATATTTCTGTGAAGCTTTTGGACTTTGCATGGACCTTTTGAAGTTCATTTGAATTCTTGTTTTTCATATCTTCGACTAGCGGTATCCTATTGCATTTGCTTTTGTTTTTCACTTTTGAACTATTGATTGGACACTATGGACAGCTGCAAAAATTAATATTTTTATTTTTATTTTTTTCGGTTGTTGGACTGTTTGTTCTCAGCATTGGAGAGGTGAAGGATAAGGATAATCTGTTCTCTCTCACAGTAGCATATTAGTATAGTGCTACTTCGGCAACCTATTCTGTTTGCAGAACTTATTCTGTGGATTGTTATGTTTTACTGTTAACTTTGTGGCATATTTAGCTCAGGTTGGACACAGGTCTTTGGGTTGAGCTTTTGGATATTGCTGCCCCGTATCCATACGTGGTCACGGATCAGCCTAGAGTTTTGTCTGCCTGCCTATTTTATTTTAAGTGTAATGTCTCAAGTTATGCCCTGTCTTGTCTGTCAATGTTTGTCCTTGTGTGTTGTTTTCGTCTTTGGGGGATATTTCATTCTGTAGATATCTTGAATGTTATGTGGGGAAATTCAACATTTGTGTCAGGGGGTTATGGTTATTTGCTTATGTGCAGGGGTGTTAGTTATGGTTGCTGCCAATATTTTCAGTTCCCCGGCTTACTCTTGAGATCGGGTCAATATAATGGGTGAGCTATCTATTTTAGTATGGAACGCGGGTGGATTAAATACACCACATAAGCGGACTAGTGTGCTGTCACTACTCCGTCGTAAGAAAGTTGATATTTCCCTTATACAGGAAACGCGCTTGTTAAATCCTGATTCTAAGCGCCTGGCTAATAGATTTTACCATGTCATTGCATCTTCATCAGTTAATACGAAAACTAGAGGAGTGGTGGTTGTAACTAGATGTAATCTTCCTATCAAGGTGTTGGACATCAGGGCGGACAATGTGGGCAGGATGGTAATTGTGAAAGCGGAGATTTATGGGCAAACAAATTTGAGAAAGATTTTTATGACCGCTTAACACGTTATACGCTTGTACTGACTGAGTAGTCATTAATAGTTGGAGCTAATATGAATGCCGTGTGGGATGTTGCTCTGGATCGCTCCCATTCACGAGCCTCAAGGGACCAGGAACTGGCTACTGTTGCTTTGCGATCTTGGGCCCAGAGTCTAGGTCTAGTGGATGTTTGGCGATCAATGAATCCGACCCTAAAGGACTTCTCTTTCTTCTCTCACAGGCACAAAACATTTTCTAGATTAAATTTTCTGTTTTCATCCCCCAACCTTTTTCAAAAAAAATTATACTGCTACTTTGCTTCCTATTGCTCTGTCAGACCATAAAGGTGTTTTCTGTCACGCCACTTTGAAATGCTTGTCCAAGCATGCCACTAGGTGGCGCCTCAATTCTTCTTTATTAAAGAATGGGGATTTTAAAGCCCCCGCGACCCTGCAGAGGATTAAGCGGCGTACATATAATGTGTACAGATGATGGATGGATGGATGGATGGATTTTAAAGCGCAATTCCTAACTGGGTTGGATGAGTTTCTGTCTTTTAATGCGGGCTCTGTAGATGACCCAAGGATTTTGTGGGATGCAGTAAAAGGTTTTATAAGAAGTAATGCCATACTTTTTAGTTCCAATTTATGTAAAGTGAAATCTTCCAGATTGCAATCTCTTGAACTGGAATTTTCCAGACTAGATTCTCTTTTGCAAAATAATTACTCTTTGGACATTGAGACCAAACATGATCTTGTTAAAAGAGATTAATGATATCTCAAAGCAGCAATCAGAATTTCTAATGCATAGAACTAGACAGAAGTACCATTTTCACGGATCCAGACCCTGGTCTCATTACAACAGAACCCAATTAAGGGCGAGACAATGAAGCAAAGTAAAAATACAAAGTTCAAATCAATGTCAAAGTACAAATCAAACATGAAAAAAATGCAAAATAAATCCAAAACCTACGAAACAGGACAGGAGCATGGACAGGAGCATGGACAGGAGCATGGACAGGAAACAGGAAACAGAAAACAATGACTGGACAAAGAGTGAGGGGAACACGGAGACTAAATACACAGACACTAATGACATGACGAGGAACAGGTGAGGAGAGAGGAGAGAATGAAACCAGGCGTGATAATGAGGGGGAGGAGCACAGAGGAACAGACCAGGAGGGAACAAGACAACAGACAGAGGGAGACAGAGGGGAGAACATAGGAGAACTTAAAGGACACATGAGGGCATGGAAAAATCAGAACATGAGACACAAGACATGGAAAAGGCAAAACATAACACAAGACATGATACAAAGATGTAAATCAAATACAAGAAACCAAAAACCAAACACAAGAACAAACAAAAACAAGATTCCTGACATAGGTAGAGAGGTTTTTGATCAGGACCTTGTATAATGTGGTCTATATGATGAGAAAACGGTGACATGTGCCTTTATTATGCATTTTCACAAATAGAATAAAGGTTTCACAGATCAGAAACTGTGTTGTAATCAATGTCTAGCCTCTGTAGGATAATCTAATTAAAGTCTGACATCTCTAGGCATGGTGATTTTTGATCAGGACCTGGTCTAATGTGGGCTATAGTCTGAGAAAACAGATAAATGTACCTTCGCAGCATTTTCACAAATAGAATAAAGGTTTCACAGATCAGAAACTGTGTTATAATGAATGTATAGCCTCTGTAGGATAATCTCACCCAGATTTGACAAGTCTAGGTACAGTTGTTTTTGATCAGGACCTGGTCTAATGTGGTCCACAGTCTGAGAAAATGGCGAAATACGCCTTATAGACACATTTTCACAAACAGAATAAGGGTTTCACAGATCAGAAACTGTGTTGTAATAAATGTCTAGCCTCTGTAGGATAATCTAATTAAGGTTTGACAACTACAGTGGAATCCCGGCTTACGAAGACCCTATTTAACGAAAAATTCAAGTTACAAAGGCACTTAACGGCAATATTTCTGCCGGTGGTACGGCAAAATGCCCGCGTAACGAAATCCCACAAATACAGGAAAATTCACATTAATTTCAAATTTGCCGCGACCGAAATTTTAAAAAAATATATGAAATAGAAAATGTATTTATTTTTTTATAATTTTAAAAAAATGTTTTAAAAAATATCATTGCACAGTGTACGTCCATACATTAATTAACGTAAATGTAAGTTTTAGTTTTAATGTTTAGAATTAAATTCCATAATGTTATGTACATGCACACGTACGTATGTTTGCATGCATACGTATGCTTTCTTCAGCCTCCGCCACCTCCTCCTCCACCAAGAACTTCGTCTTCATCCAGCATCGCCTCACTCAAAAGGTACATACATGATTTATTTTATTGATATTTATTAAGACATTTATCATTTATAAATTATTTTCTTCATTTCAGATTGTATTTTGGAATATTCTTAGTGTTTTTTTTTTCAAATATTAAGTCATATTTGTAGAAGAAATACGCGACTGGTAGGGGGCCTGGAACGAATTAGGCTATTTATAGGCAAAAAGGTGCTTCGACTTACAAAAATTCTGACTTATGAAAGGCCCTCTGGAATGAATTCACTTCGTAAGTCGGGGTTCCACTGTATGGGCATGGTGGTTTTTGATCAGGACCTGGTCTAATGTGGTCCATCGTCTGAGAAAACGGCAAAATGTACCTTCACAGCATTTTCACAAATAGAATAAAGGTTTCACAGAGCAGAAACTGTCTTGTAATGAATGTATAGCTTCGGTAGGATAATCTCATCCAGATTTGACAAATCTAGGTACAGTGGTTTTTGATCAGGACCTGGTCTAATGTGGTCTATATGATGAGAAAATGGTGAAATGTGCCTTTATTGCATTTTCAAAAATAGAATAAAGTTTTCAAGCATCAGAAACTGTGTTATAATGAATGTATAGCCTCTGTAGGATAATCTCATCCAGATTTGACAAGTCCAGGTACAGTGGTTTTTGATCAGGACCTGGTCTAATGTGGTCCAAAGTCTGAGAAAACGGTGAAATATGCCTTCATAGCATTTTCACAAATACAAAAAAGGTTTCACAGATCAGAAACTGTGTTGGAATGAATGCATAGCCTCTGTAGGATAATCTCATCCACATTTGACAAATCTAGACATGGTGGATGTTGATCAGGACCTGGTCCAATGTGGTCCATAGTCTGAGAAAACGGCAAAAGACGCCTTCATAGCATTTTCATGAACAGAATAAGGTTTCACAGATCATGAACTGTGTTGTAATGAATGTATAGCCTCTGTAGGATAATCTAATCCAGATTTGAAAAGTCTAGGCATAGAGGTTTTGGATCAGGACCTGGTCTAATGTGGTCTATATGATGAGAACATGGTGAAATGTTCCTTCATAGCATTTTCACAAACAGAATAAATTTTTCACAGATCAGAAACTGTATCGTAATGAATGTATAGCCTCTGTAGGATAATCTCATCCAGATTTGACAAGTCCAGGTACAGTGGTTTTTGATCAGGACCTGGTCTAATATGGTCTATATGATGAGAAAATGGTGAAATGTGCCTTTATTGCAGTTTCAAAAATAGAATAACGTTTTCAAGGATCAGAAACTGTATTGTAACGAATGTATAGCCTCTGTAGAATAATATCATCCAGATTTCACAAGTCTAGGTAAAGTGGTTTTTGATCAGGACCTGGTCTAATGTTGTCAACAGTCTGAGAAAACGGTGAAATATGCCTCCATAGCATTTTCATGAATAGAATAAAGGTTTCACAGATCAGAAACTGTGTTGTAATGAATGTCTAACCTCTGTAGGATAATCTAATCCAGATTTAAAAAGTCTAGGCATAGAGGTTTTGGATCAGGACCTGGTCTAATGTGGTCTATATGATGAGAAAATGGTGAAATGTTCCTTCATAGCATTTTCACAAACAGAATAAAATTTTCACAGATCAGAAAGTCAGTTATAATGAATGTAGAGCCTCTGTAGGATAATCTCAGCCAGAGTTGACAAGTGTAGATACAGTGGTTTTTGATCAGGACCTGGTCTAATGTGGTCCATAGTCTTAGAAAATGGCAAAATGTGCCTTCACAGCATTTTCACTAATAATATGAAGGTTTCACAGATCAGAAACTGTGTTGTAATGAATGTATAGCTTCGGTATCTCATCCAGATTTGAAAAGTCCAGTACAGTGGTTTTTGATCAGGACCTGGTCTAATGTGGTCTATGTGATGAGAAAATGGTGAAATGTGCGTTTATTGCATTTTCAAATATAGAATAAAGTTTTCAAGGATCAGAAACTGTGTTATGATGAATGTATAGCCTCTGTAGGATAATCTAATCCAGATTTGACAAGCCTGGGCATAGTGGTTTTTGATCAGGACCTGGTCTAATGTGGTCCATAGTCTGAGAAAACGGCAAAATCTGCCTTCACAGCATTTTCATAAATAGAATAAAGGATCAGTTCTGTATTTATGACCATGTTGTTTTCTACTTTGTCCAACAGCTTGTCATTTCCCACCACATCCCTTTGACCTGCACCAACTCCTCTACTGTATACCCCTTCATTAAAAACCAACGGCTCTTTGAAGAGCCACTTCAACACTGTCCTCTTCCTGCTGCTCTCTCCCTCTCTCTCTCTCTATCTCTCTCTCTCTCTCTCTCTCTCTCTCTCTCACACACACACACACACACACACACACACACACACACACACACACACACACACACACACACACACACACACACACACACACACTCACTGACACACACGCACACGCTTCATTTCTGGAAGCCCCACAGTCTTCAAGTAAGTTTTCAGTTTTTCCAACTCGTTCTCCCACTTAACATGGTTTCTTTGCCTGCTCAAAGACCAAATGCCTGGGTGTCAGAGGTTTTGGCTCCCCGTTGCCAGCTCACGGAGACATCCAGTACATGTCTGCAAAGGATGAAGGACGTATATGATGTCGTCATTCTAGGTAAAAATGTTCAGACAAACACAACTGGGAATATATGATGAAAATGATTACATTTCTGAATACATGTAACGGAATATTGATGCTTTTGCAACATTGTTTCTTGAACTTTCATGCCAATATAGCACCTTGAAATTGAATTGTGAGACAAGGTAATTAGCTATGCTATAGTTTTAATTATACAATTCCAGTAGAATAATGGGTCACCTAGCATACATACAACTAGACTATCTCAGTCATCTCCATCACTTGACACGGTCTTGGGAAGATTCTGTTAAATCTCTAGTGTTTGGTAGAAGTACCTTCATGCATGTCTGTTGTTGCAACACTCCAGCCAGTAGGTAACATCTGTTTCTATCAATGATAATAATAATAATAATAATAAATGGATCACACTATTACTACTAATTGAGTACTCCTCCAATGAAGGCTGGGCCCCACTAGATGCTGCAGGACCACCAATCGCCCCTGCAGCTCCCGCTAGACCACCGCTGGCCCCTGCAGCTGCCGCTGGAGCACCAGTGGCCCCCAGAGCTCCTACTGGAGCATCAATGGCCCCTGCAGCTCCCGCTGGACCACCAGCGGCCCCAGAAGCTCCCAGTGGACCACCACTGGCCCCACCATATCCCACGGTAGCAGTGCCCCTGTCTGATCCCCCAGTGGCCTTAACCAGACCACCAGCAGCCCCAACTGGACTACTGAAGAGACCCCATTCCCCAGGAGGATTTCCAGGAGCCTCCCCAGGTTGTTTTGAAAAAGGTAAGGAGAAAAGTAGCTGTATCAAGAATCATGGAAATAAGTTGTACGCCCCACACAACCATACACTTACTTTGTGTAATGTCTGGGCAACCCTGTATGCAAACCATTTGAAACAGGATGGCAGAAATGGGTGTTTATATGTAGGTAGGTATGTGTATTCATACCGAGCTGTCACAGTACGGATGTTACAGTTCGGTGCTTGCAGTTGTACAAAGAACACGTTTGGTGACACAAACAGTTACTGTTAAAACTGTTTAATATCCACTTACTCTGACGTGCAGATCAATAATTCTGAAGCACGAGTTGCACCAGAATGTTTTGCCAGTGCAGCACTGTTCTGTAGCATGCTCAAGCAGGTATGCTCAACAGTTTACTCAAGGTAGCCTTGTTACCCTGGTTACCCTGTAGTGTTGTTGCTGTCAGAATGACAACAAACCCATAAAACTGACTGAGTGCAACACAGTTATTAAAATATGCTCTGTTAGGTCCAGAGTGAAACAGTACTGCATCTCCTTGTCCCTCTCCCCTCTCCGTGACCTCTCATTGAGTGAAGCTATTGAGAACAATAAAAAAAAAACAACAAAACATTTGATTTCTGACATGAACAGACAGCATGATGTAATAACAGTTCTGGGAGAGAAAAATAATATCAAAAAATATGAAAGTGGTTTGGTTGATGTCATCATTAGATTATTATTACTAAATTATTACAGACTGGAAGCGTTTGTGAGCGCTGAGCAACGCGTACATCTCTAAAGTGATGTAGTTCTCAAGTGTGTGTTGCCCACACAGACGGCGTGGCTGCTCCCGGCCTTATCTCTCTACATAGAGTTTGCCCTTGACAATACCCATCAACAGTACAATGTTTCATTTCAATGGCAGAGTCTGTTAATCCTAAAAGGGATAATTCACCCATGATGCATAGTTTATGTATCAAGTGCTCAGGTGATAAAAATCCCTCAAGTGATAGAGTGACCAATAGACTTGATTGAACTGGCGAGTTATGAAAATAAGCTTTGACAAATGAATAGTCCGTCGGCATTGTAAACTGTCTGAGTTTATTGTTTATGTGGTAGACGTTGTTAAATTCAAATACTTTTTAAATTCATTTTTACATATTTGAAACGTTTTCCTGTAATTAACAGATGGAAGTGTGTCACATCAAAAGAAAGGTGTGTTATGAACTGAAAATTTGTGTAAATTTAAACATTTGAATTGACATTAATAGTTGTGAGTCTTCATGAAGGCTATATTTGCATCTTTAAGTGGCTGTGTCCTATTAGGTTTGGACGATATGTCCATGTATAAGTATAACGCCTCCTTTCTCAATATCCTCCTGTCATTCTATAAATTGTCTTGTGTAATGTTACTTAATGTTATATTTTTTCCTTTCAGAATGCCCACACACAGTGACAGGGAGCCAGGATTTTTACCCTGTGAAGAGGGTTGTAAAATACAAAGTTGTCAAGGTTATAATCCCACTCAAACACTACACAGCCCCCCACCCCCCCTGGAACCTGATTTTGATTTGGTTGTGCTGTTCCACTTAGCTTTTAATTGAAGTGTTACTCTGTTCCTCTCTCTTAACTTCACCACTTCTGGAAAGTCCCAAGTTACAGAATGTTGCAGTTGAAAAGGGCAAAAAGTATTCAAGAGTATGGTATATCTGTAATGTCTTGCAAAGATCTGACACTGAAAAAAGTGTCACTATTTTTCAGGGCCAAATGATGAAGCAGGTGGAGTGAGAGCCATGCCAACTCTGGTATGTATGATCTGTCATTACTTCAATGCCTCCAGTAGAATTCCAGAGACTTGTAGTAGTACAATGTATACCAAAGTTCACTGAAGCAGTCTCTTGTGGCTCTTAGTGGCCCAGCACCTTACTAAGACACTTTATATATATATATATAAAGTGTCTTAGTATATATATATATATATATATATATATATATATATATATATATATATATATTATATATATATATATATATATATATATATATATATATATATTGTGTATCGTACTTGCCATTAACACTGACTACATTTACATGTACACCAACAATCCATTTTGGTCCATGTAATGAAGAAAGTATTATGCCCAAAGTAAAAATTCACTGCTGAAATACTCTGAAGTGACTGTGAAGGTCTTAGGTCTCCTTAGTGTAAATGTGCAAAAAATAAAAATGAAGCCACACAAGTTCACATAATGATTATTCAGCCTTTTATTCACCAGTGGAACTCCCACTCGCATGTAGCACTGCTGCAGACATTGCATGCTGGAGCCCAGTTGACCTTTGGTGACATGGTTTGTCACTGATTTGTGTGCATTTTTGGACTCACTAAACATGCCAGGATAACTCAAATTAAAGTTAACATTGCTACATGTCACCTACTGTATACTTCTCTCTACCTTACTTGGTGTACTTTTATCTGCTGCAGTTCCAGGTACTATGCTTCTTGTAGGAAATAAGGCCTGGCCAAAACATAATAATAGTCCTCTCTGCAAAACCTGAAAGATAGACAGATGAGATTGACTGTTCCTCCTAGTCTACAAAAACAAGGAGTTGATCAATGACGTGAACAGGCTTCTTTTATGAGTACCATACTATAATCACATAACTGTTACACCATCTTATAATTGGCCTACTGTGATTTAATGAAAATCCACTGCAACACAGCTGTTGTAAAAAAACTACAGCACTCCAAATGTGTGTCTCATTGTGTCTGTATTTTATCTGCATAACCAAAACAGCTAAATATATCTTTCCTTTTTGTGTTACAGTGGAAAAAAGTGGCCGTTGGAGTGGGTGGCGGATAAGGACACTTGTTAGTGAGAAGGTTGTTTTACATAACATTTACAAGACTTTCTGTTGTGCCTGGACCCCAAAGCTCTAATTTTTCATTTCAGAGTAGTTTCAGTATGTTGGTCAATAAAAAAAACAAAAAAAAAAAACACAAAGAATGAATTTGCTTCCTCTTTAATAACACACACTAGGGCATAGTCTGCTTTATGACATTGATAATGACATTGTTAACTACAGGGCAACAAACAGTTATTTTACAAGCTGTGTGAGTGAATGATGTGAAGCCTGCAAAGTTAGCTCAGGCAGACGACTCAAGCTGCACCCATCACATCTTGTCAGCACATCTCATTGCTGCTGCTGCCCAGGGATTTTTGTAATCCCACCTCCTCCCCAGCATCCACCTGTGTGCTCTGTCTCTATGATCCCCTGCAGGGGTTTGCGTCATTCCCTGTAATGTCTGACAATCCAGATCATTCGGGGAACGAATAACTGAGACAGAGCCTGACGCCAAACCTGCTGCAGCCATGCTGAAGGATACCTGTGCTGTGCTTCAGCTTGCCATACTACACTCAATCCTGCTGAACCATGCACATGAAAAGGCTCCCTACCTATATTGTATTTCCATGCTTATGCTAAATAAATTATTTATTCTCATTTCAGAGTTTTCTGACTGAACTTCCTAAAGTTTTATAGATGTGTGCATTGTGTCATGATGAATTGCGTTTTGTAAACAATCACCGAGTACAACAACTTGAAAATAATAAGGAAGGGTGACCAGATGCCCACGGTGTCCTGGGGACTGTCCCTTAATTTGATACTTCCTGTTCCTGACTGGAGCATACCACATACCCCTTCCTCACCAGATGGCATAGTTGTCACCGGCAGTGTTGGAAGCAATTGGATTACTTTTACTCTGATTACTGCAATTACATATCTTCTTCCAGTAACAAGGTAATGGAAGGGATTATGTTTAAAATCTTTGGCAATCACTTTGCAGTTACTGTTATATAACTGATCATAAAACTGGTCAGGGGTCAATACCTGACACTTGACCAGTCCTCATTATTTGGTGTCTCTGATAAGGGCTGAGGGCCGCTCGTAACTGCAGCCTAATTATGTGAGATGTTAAAGCATTTTCAGTTGTGTGATGATGTTTTTGTTTGTTTTGTTTTGTTTTATTTTTTCCAATACAATACTTTGATTTTAGAATGATAAACTGAACCCTTAGCAAAAAGTAGTATACTATAAGTTCATCTTATAAGTATGCTTGAGTGTAAGTATAGCACTATGGACCATGTACTTGTAGCGTACTAGAAAGTATACTTATTTAATACTTCTTCAGACTAAATTGGAACATTTTAAGTTTCTAAAAGTATACTTTAAGTATACTTTATAACAGTGGTGTCAAACTGCTCAAGTAAAGAGCCATGTGGCTGCAGGTTTTCATTCCAACCATGCAAGAACACACCTGATCCAAATCAGGTGTGTTTCTTTCCAACCAAGAACACACCTGATTTGGATCAAGTGTGTTCTTGGTTGGTTGGAATGAAATGGCTCTTTACTGGATCAGTTTGACACCACTGTTTTATAAGGTCATTTTACGTTTACAGAAGTACACTCATCTATATACTACTACTACTGTAGTAAATATATACTTCTAATCCACATGTTAGTTTATTTACGCATAAGTTTATAACAGGGATTATATCAAAAAGCGTAAGTGTGTAGTGAGAAACATCTTTATTCTTTTAACTTATACACATGAACACGTCAAGGACAACACTTAAATTAGCGCTCAGATCGGGATCCATCAAATATGTTTCATTGAAATTCGACACGTATCAGCCAAGGATTTGCCATTCACATCAGTGGACGGTATGCTTGACAGATGGGAAGTTCTCCCAAAATCTGTACTTTTTGTTAGCATTCAACATCTAGATACAGAGTAACTACAAGTTCAGCTTTAGTAGCTATTTGATTTAATCAGCAGATATATCTTTTTACAACCTTGATTTCACAGCCCTACTTTACAAACCAGAAAAACTACAAAAATGGTGCTTGTTTATTTTGCTCATGGTGCAGCCGGGTGCAGTGCTAGGGAATTGTAGTTTTAAATTAAGTTGGTGTTTTTCCGGTCATTGCAAATCGTGAGTAATGGATTGAAAGTGCACTGAGGAGGGGATGGGCAACACATTTGTGTAATCAAATTTTTAATATGCAATTGTTAAATGGGTGAAATTTTATTTTACAAATATTTGACAGCGCCCCCTATTGTTGACTATACTGACATAATAGCTGAGGTCCAGAGCTCTCCATAACAGTTGGTTCCATGTCTGTAGCCCCTTCTCTTGCTGAATTATCAACCTTCAAAAATGCACCCAGGTCAAGGTTCAAAGGTCAGTGTTTCAAAGCAGGATGCATGCAGACTCTTCATGCTGACAGATGTCTCTCTCCTGGTCGTGACCTCTCCAGTGATGAATTTGGTTTAGCTCTGTGACAAAGTTTTAATTTTCCCATTTCATTGACACAAGTCATCCCAGGCTTACTTTCAGAGGGCACTTTGAAGACCCATTATATAAAATGAAGATTTTCTTTGTTTTTTTTCTCTCTTTTTTGTTGGGAATAGTGACTACAATGGGTCACTTTAAGAGATAACACATATGCTGGCAATCTAGGCCATTACCGAGGCCCCAGGGGAGGCGTGAAGTGCTTGGGTTTGGTTCAGGGATGAAAAGACCATCCTGATCGCATCCCTATGTTGTCAGATATCAATGTGGGGCGGCCAAACCTTTTCCAAGAGGAAACTGATGTTTTGGTCCCGGGGGTTCAAGTTTACAGTGACCAGTCTTTCATGAGCTGATGCCGCGCTGTATTGTGTAATGGAGAAGGGCAACACACGCTATGCGCAATTGCGCACACACGCGCGATATCTAGCTCGCTGAACCTTCCAGTGCGGCCC
>NW_023504063.1:0-58134 GCF_904848185.1 Acanthopagrus latus
ACACACAGAAGGCAAGGCTTTTTCTGTAGCAAAAGAGAGCTCTGCGGTAATTCCTATTTTGAATTTGATTAATATTGATTAACATACAAACTACTCTCACACAGGAAGCAATGGGAGTCACAGAGCAGCAATGTGCAAAGCACAAAGCAGTCAAAGTTGGGAGCAGCTGGAAAGGGGAGGTAAACCCCTTCAAATGCAAAGCAGGTTCACCAGTGGATGATCTACAGATAACCATTCAGAGGAAGAAAGCCTCATCTTCCAGAATCTCATAATTTCCAGAATGAGCTGTGTCATAAAAATGGGCAGACTTCAGTTTTGAATACCTTCTGCAGTTGAGAAAATGTTTGCTTACTGTCACTTCCCTTGCTCTGTGACTGTCCACTATTCATTCTGTGCTGGTAATGACTTCTATCCCTCTATTTTAGCTCTCTATGCTCTTCACTGAGGAGTGTGATAAGGTACGGGACCTGATGCATGTTCACTCCTTCAGCTACGACTTCCACCTGCGAGTGGTTCACCAGTACTTGGTTGGCTGCCACATGACTCTTCGCCAGGGCTACCAGCTCACCGACTTCCTCGACGACTTCATCTCCCATCACCCAGACATTCCCAAATTTGGCCGTAACCATGTCTTTCAAGGTAACTTTGTGGTAGTGATATAGTGATTTAGTGATATTTCAGGTTTCCTTGCAACTCCAGTTGCTCTTGATATTCAGAATCACTGTGGAATCACTAATGGTTTGCATTGGAAAGATCAAAGTATAAGTTGAATGTATACATCAGAATACCATGGGATAAACTCACAGTGTAGAAAGTTAGATATTGCTGTTTTATTTACAGTTATGCAAAGAACTATGTTTTAGTAACACTTTACACCGATCAGGCAAAACATTATGACCACCTGCCTAATATCATGTTGGTCCCTTTTTTGTGGCCAAAACAGCCCTGACCCTTCGAGGCAAGGACTCCACTAGACCCCTGAAGTTTTGCTGTGGTATCTGACACCAAGGTGGCAGCAGATCCTTTGAGTTCTAGGTTCACAGATGCTCGATTGAATTGACATGTGGGAAATTTGGGGACCAAGTCAGCATCTCAAACACATTGTAGTGCTCCTCAAACCATTCCTGAATCATTTTTGCTTTGTGGCACGGTGCATTGTCCTGGTTGTCATGCAACCATTTCAACTGTGGTATTACACTGTCAAATGTTTTGTAACAAAAACATTAATAATTTTCTTAACCTTAACCAAAGTGATACAAGTTGAACTTTTGATCAAGACGTCAATTTTTATGACAGCGAATAAGTACTGAGGTGATTTAAGACGTTTTTTTTCGGGGTTGCTACATGCCTTGTCCTCACCCTCTACAGAACAGCATTTCACAATATTACATTACAGATGCGTGTGGTCAACTGTTGAATGGATATTTGACACGACAGAGAAAAGTTAGTGTGCACCCTGTCTGAAGTGGGTGCACAAACTCAACCAGTTCACTTGAAAATATACATATTAGCACACTGAAGTTAATTGTTTCTGGACTACAAAACCTCACCTGACTTTCCGTTGACATGGGGGTGAGTAGATTGTGACTGAATTTTCATTTTTGGGTGAACTGTTCCTTTCAGACCATAATTCCACGTGCAACATGGAGTAAACCACCAAAAACACTGTAACTTAAAGGCCATTTTGATTGGTGTTGTTGGACTAATTGGACTCTTCTATATTCAATACATTTTTATTTTATTTTAATTTTCGCATTACTAGGGATGCACCAAATTGAAAATTCTTGGCTTAAACCAAAAACCGAAAATGAGGAATCCGAGGCCGAAAACTGAAAACCAAAAGAAACACCAAAAGAAATTATTATGCCAATTATTGGTACAATTGCATTTATGGCAATTTATGACTGTGTACTAACCTCCCTAAAATCAAGGCATTGCAATTCAAAGAATAAATCAGTTACAAAAGTATGAACATATTTATTTAGCACTGACATTACAACAATGCACAATATAAAATAAAATTCAAATAAAATGTTTAACTTGACCTCGCTGATGTGTACATTAAATAGATAATAATGTAAATGCCTATAACTTACTGGCTTGCGGAAAGATTGTCAAATTAAATATGTTCTCTCATAAAAAAATCAAATGCATTTTAAGATTTTCTCTGTAGGACTACTACAACAAAGTGCATTCAGAACAAGACTGCAACTGCTGGAAGATATAACAATGTGATCTCTGTAGGCCTACAACATAACAGTGTATCAAAACAACCATAGGCCTTTAACAGAAACAAATGCACCAAGAACTGCAGATGTGCAAAGTGGAAAACAAATATTTAAACACTAGACACAAGCCCATTCTACTTCTTTGGGTAAAGTGGCAGATTTTTCTTGATAAAGAGTAGCTTCTCTGCATTATCACGGTGAAGTCTGTTCCTCTTCTCATCGAGAATATGAGCTGCAGCACTGAACAGTCTCTCACTGTCAGTGCTTGTGCACGGAGCAGACAAGTACTTGAGTGTCAACTTTGCTGGGTCAGGACAGCGGCCTTTGTTATTTCTCCAGTAATGAGGGTTAGTACTTCTGGAGATGGGGACTTCAGACACATCTAACTGCTGAGCGGTTGAGCTTGTCCTCTGCCTGACATTTGAGAAAGATAAATAGGGCCAGTGCATAAATAAACATTTTTGTCAAATAAAATAAAAAATAAAATGATCTGACAGTCACATATATAGTAAGTCAGAACAGAATAACCTACCTATTACTTGGTGCACTTGCAGGATCTCACTGAACATATCAGACAGCGAGGGTGCATGCCCCTCATCTGATGCAGAGAGACAATCCTTTTTTCTGTGCTCTGCTCTCCTTCTGCTGCGCTGTGTGCGCTTCTCCGTCTCCAAGCGGCTTCCCCGCATCCATCGTGGCCAGGATCATTTCTCATGCACACTGCTTTAATCCCACATCCAAGTAATGATCTTTATAACGCAGATCAAGTTCAGTCCCCATGAAGTGCAGATGATCCGAATAGATCTCAGTGAAACGTGTGCTAACAGACTCTATGAGTGAACTTTTCATTGTTTTCACTCCGTGGTGCGTCTCAACTTCTTTGCTTTGAAGACGCTTTAGTGCCAAAATAAAGGAATAACATCTGCTACAGATGCATCAGAGGAGCTGAATTCTTTAGTTAGCTGCTCAAAGGGGGCAAGAAGAGAGAGAATGTTTTCTATTAAGACCCACCGGTCTTGCATAGACTGTAAGCGGGAATAGGCCAGGTGAGAATGTTTAAAGTGGCCAACAATTCTTCTGCCAATACGTCTTTTACGCTGCACTCCCTCGTTCACAGCCAGATGTAGTGTGTGGGCCATGCACCATATTCCTTTCAGCTGGCTTTCTTCTATCGCTTTTGCGATATTTCTTGCATTGTCACTGACTATGGCATGCACTTAAGATGGGTCGATATGTTGGGTGTCGAACCTACTGGCGAATGCATCAGAAATGGCAGCTGCTGTATGTGACCCTCTAAACTCTTGTGAATGGAGGAGAATCTTTTTCTGCTTGAAATCTGTATTGATCCACTGTGCGGTTAGACTGAGCATACTGGAGAGGCTGACGTCTGAGCTCCACATGTCGGTCGTGAAACTGATTGCTGAAATATCTGATGCTATAAGCTCATGGCCGTGAGTTGCAACAACATTAAACAGCTCAGGTAAACACACGTCTGAGAAATGTCGTCTACTCGGCATGGCATAACGGGGCTCAATATGTTCTATCAGCCTAAGAAATCCCACATCCTCTACGACAGAGGATGGCTGATCATCTAAGGCAGTGAATTCCATATTTCTTGGTGTGATGCCCTTTGCCTTGGCACCATCACTGGAAAACTTTCTTGCCTTTTCAAAAACGTCCGCCACAGACAGAGTGGGCGTGCTCAGATTAATTTGCCTTTTCTGTGCCACATTCTTCTCATACTCAGAATGGCAATCAGGATGTTTGCATTTCAGGTGATTAATTAAACCCGACGTGGAGAAACTCTTTGCAGATGCACCCCCTCTTGATATTTCAGCATTACAAGTTGTGCAAATTGCTATCCGTGGGTCGTTCTTAGATATATTTAAATACGTCCACACCACAGACACGTTGGCGCATATCCAGACAAGAGTGTGCTGGCTGCGGTTTTTGTCTGAGTCATCACAACTTTCTGTTTTGGCCGTGTCGTTTTGGTGATAAAATTATTTGAACATTTTTGGTGGCCGAATATTTGGTGCATCCCTGGTATTTGCCTTATGTTGTGAATGTGAGTCTAGCTAATAATCTCTGCTGGACACCAGGAATCTCCTCGAGCTGTCTGTATGGCTCACTGCTAGCCAACCGAAAATCCAATAAAGAAATTCTTAAATACTGAAAATTGTCTCACTGCCACAGAAAATAGATGCTGTTAGTAATGTGCATTTGTGTGTTTCCCCAGTGTTAGCTTAACCAGGAGTCCTTTCAACTCACTGATGAGATAAAAGATAGATATTTGCATCACATAGTCACATGAAGAATTTTAAAACTCTGTGACCCTCTGATCCTTCTGTTCATCAGGGAGCTTCTCCATCTCCACAAGGATGATAACAGCTCATCAATTGTATAACTACATCACTGACCATGCCAGCACCTACAACATGAAGCCACTTCGCATGTCCAAGTCTACAGTCACCACTGACAACAAGAAAGGGATGCCTGAAATGCATGAATATGCTCTAGTGGCGCTGTGGAACAGGTACAAAAAACATCAGAATTACAGAATGAATATATTTCTATGTAAGCTTCTTTATTTCAACCTAATCTTTTTTCTGTTATTTCCTGCTAAAGTTCGGGCTCCTACAAGGATTTGGAGGGCCTGCACCACCATGATGACTTTGATGTGTCCCTGGTGGTGTGTCATAATGCTGCTCCATTTGAGGAACAATCAGACGGGGAGAGGCATTTGCTGAGGTAAAGAGATAAGAAAGAATAGATCCTATATATATATATATATCTTTGGGTTCTGTGTTACTCATACAGTCAAACATGTAAAGTGATATTTCTTTGATAAGCCAAAATCACCTGATGTATGATCTTAATTGTAGGTTGCGGTTTTATGTGATCATGACCAGTCAGAGAGAGCTATTCCCCCGCCTCACTGCCGACATGCGGCGTTTCAAGAAACTTCCTCAGATCCACCGTGACCCTGGTGAAGTGGGAGGCTGGCTCCCCTCAGATCGAGCAGAGGCCTGTGGGTCACGTAATGCTGAGCAGGAACTCTGGGAGGAAACTGCATCTGGAGTTGCAGCAGCCTTGGCCCCTAGTGATGGCAATGAGTTTTACCCTCTGGCAGGGGGTGGACCAGAGGCTCAGGGGCTACTTTATAGCTCTCCTCTGTTCCCTTTGCTCAACAACGAGGTTGCATCAGCCTGCAGACAGATCCAGGCCAGTGTGGAGCAGGCGATGGGCCACTGTCGCAGAGATAATCTGTGGAGGAGGCTGTTTCATGGAGAGCATCTTGCCCTTGACAAATTGAAGCTGACCAAGCTGTCATTCAGCGAGCTGGAGGAGCTGCTGGAGGCTGTACAGAGCCGCTCGGTGGGGGAGATTGACCCACAGCTGGTAAGATTCCCTCCAACTAAACTAAAATTGATATATTTGTCCTGCTACTGGTAAGCACTTCCAAACATACCTTTCTCTCCTCATACCTCGATTGGCTGCTGTCAGATGGATTTAACTGTCATCAAAAATAGTTGATTTGCTGCGAACCTTTGTCGGTGTTGGGCATAAAGGAGTTATTCAATTATTTCAGAACAACAGGCTCAGGACAAAGTGAACTCACAAGTCATCTGACGTGGCTGGAGACAGGCATAGCACAGTGTAATATTAATGTAAATTTTCCTACACTTCTTTTTATGTAAAACTGTTCACAGACGGAATGAGTTCTGTTTCTGGATGCATCCAAGGGTTTAACGTTGTCACATTTAAAGTTGCATTTTGTAAGAAAAATATATTTTTGGGTCTCATTCTCATTTTGTCAAATAATGATGCACTGGGTTTCTCAACTCCACAAAAACTGACACTTTGGAATTGTAGATTGGCTCAGCTGCCATCCCAAAGTGTTGTTATTTGAAGAGTTGGGAGTGAGACTAAAAGATAATCTTTTCTTACAAATAACACCTTTTAAAGCTGGATAATTAATGTTTCTCAAAAAACTATTTACCTTTAAAGTAGCTGAATGACCTCAGCAAATACTGGTACTAAGGAGGGGCATATTATGTGGCAAGTCTGAGTAATATTTGGTCAAACCTTTAACTGTACATGTTCCTAATACCCCTGCTTGGTTTTGAACAATTTCTTTTAGACAGTTCTCCCCTCATAAATCAAGTTATTCTGTAGTTTGTTTTGGATTATGCTCCTTTTGCCTATGGCTGCGTTAAAAAAAACATATATATATTTTCCTGTTCATATCAGTCTTTGTTTGAATGATCCTATATCAATTAATTAATCCTCAGATTGATCTATCAGGATATGCCTTTTCCTGTGGATGCATTTCACAGGGTCCAAAATTAACAGCCGTCAATTAACAGCAAGCAGGTGGATTTTCCATTGGGCAAGTAAACCTTAAAAAGACAACAAATACTTGTGTTACTGTATAGCATTTTGGTTAAACAGTGGATTATGTGGGTGCAAAGTGAGGCACACTGTGCAAAGGTATTGCATATTGTGTATTAAGACTCTGAATTAATCACATTGGACGTGTTTTGGGCATAACATAAACCAATCAGAGTGCCATCTCCATTCCCTTTAAGAGCCAGGTACCAAGGTGGTCCGTGGCTGCTGGGCCCTCTGCTCACAATTTCATCTGACCCATCAACAACTGTGTTTGACTACATATGAGAAAATACACTGATATTTTACTGAGGAGGAGAAGGAGTTTCTGCTGTGCTGTGTTTTGTGGTGTGCAGATCTCAGTCCATGGATCAGGCGGGATGGGTCATAAAAATGATCATAGTGGGTGAGATGGAGGTTGGTGAAATATGTTCAGATTTATGCATGTCTATATTAACATGCATATTTGCACACAAGAAACTGTTGATAAACTCAGGATCAGTTAGTTCTGTGATCCTCGACACGTGAAAAGGTCACACAGTTCAGATTCATACAGTAAAATAGTGTGGAGTGAAGCAGCTGTCTGCTGTCTCTCTGTTTTCTCGAGAGTTTCCTCTTCAGCTTTGCCACAATATTTGCTGAAGTGATAGTACTGCTTATAGAAAAATGTAAAATGATTAAGAGTAGCCTCATAAAAAGAATCATAAAAGGCTAAATTCCAGAACAAGATTCTGAACAACTTCTACATAGAAGCGATAGGAAAGCATCCTGACTTGAAGCATCACCAACTGGATTGGTTCTTGTACAACCCAGGACAGAAAGGCTCTACAACCGATGATTAAAATTGCCCAGAACATCACTGGTACCATCTACAGAGCATCAGTGACATCAGTGAAGTGAGATGCTCAGAGCCCAAAGATGCTTAAAGACAGCACCCACCCAACCACAGACTGTTCATCCTGCTGCCTTCTGGCAGTACGTACAGAAGTATCTGCTGACATACCACCAGACTCAGACTGTGAGACTCCTGAACGCATCCTCAACTCTCCATTGCCAAAAAAAATGTAGCAGGAATCAAGGATTTTAACATGAATTTGTATTCTAAACGCTTATATAAAAAATTCCAATAATTTTACCTTGTACCTTGTAAAATCAGAGTGTTTCGTGTTATGAACCCGTCAGTGTAGGTGCAACTTACAGTGTGAATACTGCTTTAAATAGCAGGAAACACAGAGCACCTTTGACTTTAGACCAGCTTTTTGTTGGTCCATGGCACAGTCACTTTCTGCTGCCTCAATATAGCAATGCACTGGCAATGCACCTGACCACACCTCACTTTAAGAGGCGCACAGGTGGGCACAATGTACATTTGCTATTTACACAGTGTGGGCAGTAGGCATCAAGAAGTTCCTGTTTTTCTTCTCTTATTTACTTTTGTTGCCATACAATAGCTAGATGCAAAAAAAAAATCACAACACTTTCCCATTCATTTCACTGTAGGTAGAATTAACCAACAAATCTCAAAAGCACCCATATTTTTAATAATGCACACTGGGTCAGAGGTTTCCTTCTGCTATTCTGTTTACAATATTAGTTCTCTGAGAATTTCTTTCAAATCCCTAACTTAATCAACCTTGAATTTATAATAGAGTAGTAACCTTGTGATTTAGGATTGAATTGATTCCGAAAATCAGTAGTAATACCCAGCTGTAGTTTTAAGGGAGGTGGTGGTGTTGGATATGTCAACATGTTGCTTGATATATCAGATATTTGATAGATGCTGTTAATTGAATTAAACCTATTATGAGCCACCTGAATATCAGTGTGTCTAATTGTAACTGAAATGCCATCTCAGATTTATTCCTCCATCCCAACACAATGAATGTCAATTGTAAATTATATATATTGTCTTTTTGGGACCCTCTGGTATCCCTCAGGTCAAATTGACCCAGTACATATTTGGGGTTTTAAAAACAATGCTGAAAGAGATATTTACTTCATAACCATCTACATGAATTGTCTTTATCTCAATTTCAAACAATAAAGATCTCTAAACAAAAGTGAGAACACCCCTCACATTTTTGTAAATATTTTATCATATCTTTTCATGGGACAACACTGAAGAAATTACACTTTGAAACAATGGGAAGTAGTGAGTTTTAGCTTGTATAACTGTCATTGTGTTTACATGACACACAAGAAAACCGAATTACTGCATTAGTCTGACTATGATCTGATTTTTTAGGTTGCATGTATACACCTTAGTCTGACTAAAATCGGACCAGAGTCGGATTAATACACCTAGATTATTCGATTGATAGTCGCATGACTCTTAAATGTATACGCTCCATCAGATCGGATCGGAGTTTTACATTCTGCGCAGGCTCGAGATTTTTTTTACCGGGGCCATGAGCCGGAAGTAGAGAGGCGGCGGCGGCTTTCCTCCGAAATAACCGCAAGCAAGAGCGCAATGGTGCATCTAGTTTGTGTAATTATCATGTACACCGCATACGAAATGTACAAAGATGTAGCTTCGTCTCGCTCTTCGTATGCCATCTTTCTCGAACGCCGAGGCAGCTGGTGACGTAAAGAGGTCAGCTGGAGGTGACTCTCTATTACCGCTCGTTGAAATGGGTTCAGCGCCACCTAGCATACCGGCCTATTAAATGCTTCAGCCAGTAATTCGATTTTCTCGATTTTATCGCTCTCACTCTCTCTCATACTGGTCACTGGAGGTTCAACATGGCACCGTATGGCAAAGAAGATGGCCTAGGCTATAAGAAGATTGCCAACACTCTGAAACCAAGACCATATAGCGGTTTAACAGGACAGGTTCCACTCAGAACAGGCCTCGCCATGGTCAACCAAAGAAGTTGAGGTCACGTGCTCAGAGTCATATCCATGGTGTCCTGTGGAAAATGGACGTATGAGTGCTAGATTTGCATAAATGTGAGGATTGTGCTCACTGTTGTGGATACTGTATGTTTAATGATTGCAATCAGTCCTCTAGAAACACAGTCAGTTTTATTGTTGCTACTGGCTGTTGGCTGTTCCTGCCCCAGTGTGCTCCTTGAGGTGCATATCCGAGTAAAGGCCATCTTTACCGAGACCATATGGAAGGATGTCAATGTGTGGGGTATAGTAGCATGTGTGTGTTTTTTTTGTTGTTTTTTTTGGTTTGTACATGTTATCACAGAAATCAAGCTAAGGCCATTGAGTTTCAGGTAGAAAAATATATACATTTCCAAAAAAAAAAAAAAGTACCCATTTTTCTAAAAATTTGAAATGGGTCAATTTGGACCTGGATACCATGCAAGGTTAAACAGGACCTTTCCCAAAAAGCTGGCCCTGTTACTGTGGATGAGCTACAGACTGAACACCTTTACATTCTACTGGAGAAATATCTCTATTCAACCCATGCATTGTGATGGTAGCAGAATGCATATGTGAAAACCTGGACAAATCAAACAACTTCATCAGCAGCGGCTAATACCAGTATATAGGTAGTTGATAGAAGCCTTTTTATTTTATTGACGTGAACCAAACCAAGAATTGTGGAGTGAAAAAGTCATCTGTAGACACAGTATCTCAATCAAAATGTTGGCTGATGTCATGCAACCATAACAGCAGATGGACTTCATTAATGATGAGCCATCTTGTGTTTTGATTTTCCCCTAGATGTGGTTTATAGTGAATGACAGGCAGGTTAATGAAATGACAGTGTGTTGTTTTGTTGCTGCAGGACTGTTTCCTCACCTTGAGTCCAGCCTGGTATCAGAGTCTGATCAAAGTCCTACTGAACCGCTTCCCTCAGAGCTGCAGACACTTTGATGATAACGCAATCCAATATCTGTTAAGAAAGTGATCTTTATAACTGTTTTCTTTCTGTGAGGGGGCATGAAGCATGGTCAGAAACAGTGTTTCCTTGCTTTTAGTGGTTTGTTTTTGTTAGTAATTTCAGCATGTCTGCCTCAGCCTTCTGCATAATATAAATCGTGGGGATTCAGTTTTGAAACAATGAGAGCTCAGGTGAAATGTAAAAAAGGACTCTAGAGGGGTTTATTTTATCTTGAAGGGGGATAATTATCGGATCCTTCTGAATTTTATGAGAGTACTCAAAATAAAGATCGTAACAATTTGCCTTGTTTCTGGAGACAGGCTGGTGACTACAGCCTGAAACGATATTGATTGTAGACATCTCTATACGTATATCTATATGTATATCTATATGTAGATGTTTGCCGTGACAGCCTGTTGGGAGCATCTCCCTGGGTTTCCAAGTTTTTCGTAGTTTTTTTGTGTTTCTGTTTTGATTTTCGTTTCGAGGTATGACAGCTCTTCTCTGGTGACTGTGAGAGGATGGACACTTTCCTTTTTTGAACTTTTGCGGCACTTATTATATGTTTCTGCTAGCCCTAGCAACAGAGGGTAAGGAGCGCATCGAGTGCACTGTTTACACATGCGACCAGCTGATTGCGCTGTATAAACCTGCACTGCTGTGTGAACCTGCACTGCTGCCCGGAGCAAGGCCTGAGGTCCCGAAAGTGCCTGGCAAAGAGATGCTGGGGCTGCAGAGCCGGAGTGAAATGGTGGGCGAAGAAGAGGAGACACATACCGGCTGTACCAGCGAGAGTCATGGGGAACGTGAGTGTCTCTAGGAAATAAGACGGATGAGCTTGTTGCGCTGATAAAGACTCAGAAGGAATATCGTGAGTGCAGTGTGTTGTGTTTCATGGAGACATGGCTTTACTCACACTTCCTGACCACAGCGTGGTGGTTCCCAGCTTCAGCACTGTTCGGATGGACAGGGGACGTGACAAGCAGTGGAAAGAAGAAAGGAGAGGGATTGCACTGTATGTGAGTGAGAAGTGGTGTAATCCCAGACATTCACGTGAAGGAACGTCTCTGTTGCCCGGACATTGAACTGCTGACTGTGGGATGCGACCCCATTAATTACCCGGGAATTCACAACTGCCATCATTATCAGTGTGTACGTTCCTCCTTCAGCTGATGCAGCGGTGGCCTGTGATGTCATCCACTTCGCTGTTGCCCTGATACAGATGCACGCATTTATTGTCATCACTGGGGATTTTAATCACGTCTCACTGGACAAACCCTCCCAACATTTCACCAGTATAGTTGACTGCCCCACCAGAGATGATAACACACTGGAATTTTTGTATGCAAATGCTAAGGATGCATACAGTCCCACAAGCCCCCCGCCCCCTTGGAAGATCAACCCCAGCCTGGTCCTGCTGACCCCAAAGTATGTCCCTCTTTTCAGCAGCAGCATGTTTTACACTAGGTGAGTGTGAGGAGGTGGAGTCAGGAGAGCTGCTGATGCACTACAGGACTGCTTTGAGTCAACAGACTGGGATGTACTTGTTGAGCCACATGGAGAGGATCTTGACAGCATGACTGACTGCATCACAGAATACATCAGGTTCTGTGACCACACCACCATGCCAACCCGGGCTGTTCGCTGTTTCCCTAATAAATAAGCCTTGGATCACCAATGACCTGAAAGCCCTTCTGAACAAGAAGAAGAGGTATTCAGGTCTGGAGACAGGGAAGAACTGAGGAGAGTGCAGCATGATTTCAGGGATATGCTGAGGGCCTGTAAAGACACCTACAGAGGAAGCTGGAGGCCAAACTCCAGCACAACAATGTGAGGGATGTGTGGACTGGAATGAAGCAGATCACTGGGTGTAAGGTGAGCAGCAGACAGTCATCAGCAGCTTGGAGAGGGCAAACGAGCTGTACAGTTTCTCAATAGGTTCAGCTCACAGGCCTCTGTTGTCTCCCCAACACCTCCAGACCCCCACACACCCTCACTGCCCCATATGCTTCCTCCCCTCCCCCTCACTACCCTGATGTGAGCTCTCCTGTGCAGCACCTCTCCTCCACCTCCACTACACCAGCACCCTCCACGCATGACTGTTACTGCAGTCCAGGTTAGGATACAGCTGGAGAGACTCCCACCACTAGATCCTCTACATTTTGCTTACCAGCCCCACTTGGGAGTTATGACGCTGTCATCTACCTGCTCGAACGAGCCCATTCGCACCTGGATGGTGGAGGAGGCACTGTGAGATCACATTCTTTGATTTCTCCAGTGCTTTTAACACCATTCAACCACTGCTACTGGGAGAGAAGCTGTGGGTGGATGGGTGTAGACGACACAATGATATCCTGGATTACTGACTACCTGACAGCAGGCCTCAGTTTTCTCTGTGTGGGCAGTGTTCTGTCTGATGCAGTGGTTAGTGTACAGGAGCTCCACAGGGGACTGTACTGTCTCCATTCCTGTTCACATATACACCACTGACTTTCAGTACAACACCGGGTTGTGTCACCTGCAGAAGTTTTCTGACGACTCGGCTGTTGTGTGTAAAAGTGATGTGACAGGAGGAGGAGTACATAGGACTGGTAAGACAACTATGTGTAGTGGACTGGACAGAATCACCTGCGGCTTTGAACATCAGCAAGACCAGAGAGAGATGGTGATGAAAAGTTGATCTCGCCCTTCCTTCTAAAATCTAACCACTTACCACATTCTTGTGAAGGATGTGGAGGCGGTGGAGGATTGTAAGTACCCTTGTTCTTACCATCAACCACAGACTAGACTGGATGAATCTACACTCACATAGGAGATCTAACAATCAAGCTGTCTACAAGAAAGTGAATGAGCAAACTTCTACTTCCTGTAGGAAGCTGAAGATCCAGCAGAATGTTGGAGATCTTATATCAGTCTTTGGTGCCATGTACTTTTCTTTGCTGTGGTTTGTTGGGGGAGCAGACATCGGAGCCAGCAACACCAACAGACTCAACAAACTCATCAGGAAGGCTGGCTCTGTTGATTGGCTGCAACCAGGACACTCTGGAAGCTGTGATGGAGAGGACACTGAAAACTGTTATCCATCATGGATAATCCTCCCCCACCTTCTCCACCTCACACTAGTCAGACAGCAGAGCACCTCCTCCAAAAGGCTGGCTTCAGCTTCGCTGTCATAACAACATAGATAAGGAAATCTTTCCTGCCACAAGCCATTCACTTTAAGTAATAACTCTCTCCACCTCTGCCTGACAGAGAGAAATCTGATCTCTCTACTGTTTTGTTGTATACATCATTATTGTTTATAGTATATCTGCACTGTATATATTTTTTTCATCACCATCTGAATGTAAGTAGGTTCCTGTGGCAAAAAAAAACGAAGGGCTACACAAACAGTTTGCCCGACAGTGAGCGCACAGCTTCTTCTAGTGGCATTCCTGACGCTCGGCTCATAAGTGAGCAAATGCACCATATTTCCTAGGCTGAAAATCTATATCGATCATAGATAATTTCATCAGGAAATGCCCCGATCTCGAAGAAGCCACTCACCTCGTAGTGCTTGCCCGAATTATTCTTGCTCCCAGGTCCACTGGGTTCTAAATGAATGGTGACGGCATCTCTGAATGAGTTACACAGTGAAACAGCGGCGGTTTTTATAGCCGATTTTAAGCTGAAACTCTGAACATAACCATGGTAACCTGGTCCCAGGGACCAGGTTACCATGGTGATCTAGCCGGGTTTAAAAGAGAGCCACCTTTGTAGTACAGGGGAAGCCTGGCTTTAGACTCACCATACCTCGCTAACCCACTAAACTGGCTTCGCAGTACACCCCTTAGGTGTACTCTTTGACACAGAGCTGACTTTCATCCCTCATATCAATAAACTGGTCCAGTCCTGCTTCTATCAACTCTGCTCTGTTTCCAGAATAAAACAAAATGCTCACACCCCTCGATCTGGAAAAAGTAATTCACACATTCATCTTTTCCAGATTAGACTACTGTAACTCCCCTCTCTCCAGCATTAATCAAAAATCTCTCTCTTGCCTCCAACTGATTCAGAATTCAGCAGCTAGGCTTCTAACAGGTTTAACAGACGTCAACACATCACTCCAATTTTAGTTTCCCTCCATTGGCTCCCTGTCTGTTTTAGAATTCATTTTACTGATCACTTTTAAAGCATGCTCAGGTCTGGCTCCGAGCTATATTACAGATATTTTAATTCCCTATGAGCTTGCAGACTTAGATCCTCAGGCGGGGCCCTCCTAACCGTTTCCAAAGTTGAGACTAAAAACTAGGGGGGACTATGCCTTCACCATGAGGGGCCCCTCGAATTTGGAATGCCCTGCCTGAGGAGATAAGGCTCGCAGGATCAGTAAATCTTTTAAATCACTTCTTAAAACTCACTTTTATAGACTTGCCTTCATGTGATGTGTCCCTTGTGTGTCTATTTTTACTCTGTCTTTGAGTCTTGTTTTTGTGTTATTCTATTTATTATGTTTCTGTTATTTCGCCTACTTTATTTATTTTTATCTCTTTTGTCTCACACACTTTACCAATTTTGAATCATCACCTCTGTTATTTCAACCATTTCATGCGAGCAATTTTTTTGTCCTTTGTAATTGTAAATTGTATTCTTGCTTTGTCTGTCAAAGCACTTTGTAAACCTTGTTTTTAAAAAGTGCTATAGAAATAAAGTGTATTATTATTATTATTATTATTATTATTATTATTATTATTATTATTATTATTATTATTATTATTATTACTACTATTATTATTACTGTGCATTCATTTCTGAGCTTGCTAAAACTACGTAAGCTAGCGTTTGGAAAACTTGATCTCTCGGGGGGGGGGGGGCGGGGGGGTACTTGGTGTCATGGTGTGCTAGACCATGGATTAAATTTACACCAGAATATCCCTTTAATTAATAATAACCACACCTGCCCTACCAAAAATTACAACAATAGGGTGCTCTAGTGAATATTTGTGGCAGCAGGACATGTACTGTATGTGAGATTGAAACTCACATACAAAAATGATACCATCATGAGGAGGGGGGTTGTTGTGCAGCTTTTCTAAAAGTAAAAAGGGAGATGTTGAAGTGTTTTTAGGTGTGTTGTGTGGTATAAGACTCTTGGTTAATTAATGCCTGTCATTTGTGTTCCACCATAATGCTGCACTGACAGTATACCCAAGATTTCGAGGGGATTGGTTGAATTTGCTTTAATTTTTGCAATCAGAACAAATTCCTGGAGAGATTGCTTGATACACGGTATGGGTTGGCTAAGGGGTGCCCAGGAGGCTCCCTTGTTTCTGTGTTGAGTAACATTGTAGCTCTAATTAAAAGAAAGATTTCAAATAGTAATATGGGTTAACACACTCCAAAAGCCAGCAGCTCTGCATACTGTGCCTGCGTTTGGTCCATACCCATCAACATTTTAATATCTGATATTTCACTGTCACCAAAAATGTGTTTCTTTTCAGTTTAACATCATAAAAAATAAGAACGAAAGGAAATATCCTTGTTCGTATACAGTTTTCCTTTCAAAATGACCATCTAATCTATTTCCATGCCTCTTAAATTGTTTCAGGCTGTTCTGAACCAGAAGTTCACCGACTGCTTTGTTTTAGTCTTTCTGGACAGTCAAGCTGGAAAAACAGTGAGTTTATCATACTGATATTATTATTGTAACATTAAGTTGTGCAAACGTCTCGGCAATGTTTCTTTTCCCGTTCTCTTGCTCCCACAGAGTCTAAAGGTTGTGTTTCGGGAACCATTGCCATCACAGCCTCAGGCCAGTAGCAGCCTCATCCTCAGCTGGTGTCCATGTATCATCACCTTGAGTCTGTCATCAACACTGCCTGCTATAACCTCTGGACAGGACTGTTATAGAGCTGATCAGTGCTGGACTTACTTCAACTTATGTCATTGTGAACACTCTTGACACATGAAAAAAGAAAGCAACAGTTGAAGAAATCTAAGTTTTTTGAGGGAATTCACGTGAGGAAAATCCTCTTGCTTATATACTCTCCCATCGCTCACTGTGGCATTATAAGAAGCTTCATATCAAACACATGTATTCTATATGGCTGTGTGCAGGAAATCCCTCTAAATGTTCAAAAGATGTAATTAAAGTCATAAAGAATAGCAGCAGTATATGTGTGTTTCACCATGTTAAGTTTTGTTTAAATATGTGAAAATATTCCAGTGCTGTCCAGTGATGATGCCACCTGATCTGCCTCACTTTTTACATCTCCACACATCTCTTTTTTTAAAGCAAATATATCACAAGCATTGGGGCAATGTTTTAATTAATGTAATGCTATTTTTCTCGGTGAACATACGAAGTGCAAAATCTGTTCAGTACTTCCTACTGTGAAGTTGGGGAGAAATCCAATGCTCTGCATGACCAGGGTTTTCCCACAGTGTGCTATAGTGAGGGCACAGCAACTCCAATCACATAAGAGGAAATGGCTACACATTTATGAAAAATGATATTAAGCTTTAAGGAAAATAATCAGGGCTGCTCCCTAAAGCTTGTGTTAAAATGCACTACATGTTATAATTAGGGCTGTCAGGCGATTAAAAAAATTAATCAAATTAAATTACAGGATTTGTAATTAATTAATCTAATTAATCACATTTTAATCTCATATCTGCTAAACGTACCCAAATGAAGAATTTGAATTCTAGGACATTACAAAATTGTATTGCACGATTAATCAATTGAACACGCTAAGAAGAGAATATTTGAAATACTTTTTTTTTTTTTTTGGTGAAGTGCGTTTCATAAATGAAATTTAAAGAAAATGGTCAAGCACATCCCAGCAAACCAATTAGGCCAGGTGCATTATTCAAAAATGCAATAAAAATATACTAAAATAAATAAAATTCAGAAATAAAATAAGGCTGAGTCTCAAATAGGCACTTAAGCAGACTCTCAAATGAAAATGAGCACTAAAGCTGACTCAATACAACAATTCAAAATGAATACCAAAGCTGACAAATAGGCAATTCAAAATGAATAGTAGAAGTATAAGGCTGTGAACAGTGACATAGAATTTGTCTTCAAAATATGAGCTTTACAATGCACCCCATTTAGAGCTGGGTCTTTAGCGGGGGGCTTTTAATTTGAAAGTAGCGACCGTCCTCAGCTTGCCGACACAACAACAAGCTAACACAACCAAACAGCTACAGAGACCGAGGAGACGCTGGCATCTCCTGGATCTCAGCAGCTGTCCAGCTGTTCATCTTAATGTCTGCAGATGAAGTGATGGACTGACTGCTGCGATCAGCTGTTTCTTGGTTCTAAAACTCCTCGGCTGTGGGTCGCACAACAGTGCAGGTCATCGACACCCTCGGCCCATCTCACTCCAGAGGCTGGCACATTTCTGCCTCGTTTTTAAATAGCAGGCGAGGCGGAAATAAGTGGACCAAAACAGATCCGCAGACCGAGCCGCCAAAAGGACGGGCAAATTGGCGACTTGGTGCTCTGTTTAAATAACGGCTCATATCTGTTGTCACCCCTGCTTTGATTTGCGACGCAGCTGGAAGTGATGAACACGTCCGGACAAGTTCCTCGGTGCTAGTGCAAACTGTGACGTGCCACTGCCAAGCAGTCTACTGGTCATTCAGTGGGCCAAATATAAAATGCTCACGCATGAATTGCCACTCAGAATAATTGCGTTAATTTTTATAACGCGTTAATTTGCAGTGTAATTAATTAATATAATTAAGGCGTTAAACTGACAGCCCTAGTTAAAATCTGGCTTTCTGCATGGATCAATTGACCGGATATGATGTGAACATTAGCACAGGACCCATAGTCAGTTTTGTCCATTACAGTTGTAATAAAATCCATGAAACAAAATGAGAGGACTACATTACCTTGTTTGAGTCTACCATGATTGGACAGAAACATATTAAAAAAACAAATAAAGCCAGAGCTGGAAGATACAGTTTGGACACTAGTCTTTATCAAGCATCACAGGTAACATAGTTGCAGTAATATTTGATTTGAAAATGTAAAACATGGCCAGAGTTTTTTAAAAGGAACATTATCATTATAACAGAATGTGAAGAAACAATATTGTTGACATTATGTCAAAGACGTGTATGTACTGTGTTGCAAAGGGTGTCTTCTGAAGTTAGCATGCTAACCTGCCCTGGTTTGTCCTGTCCAATAATACCCCTTTGTACTGCAAAAGATAGTTTGATAGCCCCCTAGTTTCAGCTGGGAGATGTAAGCAAGCAGCAAGTTTAATGCCTCATAAAATATATAAATAAAAATAAACTCACAAAATATTAATAAATGATGTACACCAATCAGGCGTTACATTCTGACTACCTACCTAATATTGTGTTGGTCCTCCTTTTGCTGCCAAAACAGCCCTGAGCTTTCAAGGTATGGACTCCACTAGACCCCTGACGGTGTGCTCTGGTATCTGGCACCAAGATGTTTGCAGCAGATCTTTAAGTCCTGTAAGTTGCGAGGTGGGGCCTCCATGGACTGGATTGAGATCTGGGGAATGTGGAGGCCAAGTCATCACCTCAACCTCATCGTTGTGCTCCTCAAAACCATTGCTGAACCCTTTGTGCTTTGTGGCATTATCCTGCTGAAACAGGCCACGGCCATCAGGGAATACCGTTTCCATGAAAGGGTGTACATGGTCTGCAACAATGCTTAGGTAGGTGGTAGGTGTCAAAGTAACATCCACATGGATGGCAGGACCCAAGGTTTCCCAGCAGAACACTGGCCAAAGCACCACACTGTCTCTGCTGGCTTGCCTTCTTGCCTTCAAACTGTGATGCCCTGTGTGTTCTGACACCTTTCTATCAGAAGCAGCAGTAACTTCTTCAGCAATCTGACCAACAACAGCTCATCTGTTGGATTGCACCACACGGGCCAGCCTTGACCCAGTTGTCTAGCCATCACAATGTGACCCTTTTCAAATTTGCTGAAATCCTTACGCTTGCCCATTTTTCCTGCTTCTAACACATCAACTTTAAGGGCAACATGTTCACTTGCTGCCTAATATGCCCCACCCACTAACCAGTGCCATGATAAAGAGATAATCAGTGTTATTCAATTCACCTGTCAGTGATCATAATGTTATGCCTGATCGGTGTATATTTGCACATATTTTTCTTACTAAACAGAAAAAATACAACTTTACACTTTATGGATTAACCTTTCACTCTTTTATCCAACTAAGACAACCCTAACTGCCTCTTTAACTCATTGGTTTTGGAATAATAAATCCTCAATTCACAGAGTTACATGTGAAAATATTCCAGTTCTCCAAGTTGATCTGCCCCTCTCTCCTGTCCCTGCCTTGTTGTCTTGTCCCTTGGAGTCATAGAGAGCCAGTCACGCCCCCTCAGCTGACCTCATCTGACCTTATTTGGAAGGAAATTGCCCAGTAGTCAGTGGGAAGAGACAAATATTTTTTCTGATCCCATTTGAACTGTGCCATTGGATCACATCAATTTGTGGAATTAAAAGATCAAGTCAATAAAATAGGCTGTTTGTTGTAAAGATAGTAAAATATCATCTATACTTCTACATTGTCTCAATCAACAAATGTCACCAAACATCAACATGGCATCTGTCATCAGCACAGAAAACGTTATTAATACAGGTGAATATAACACTAAAAAAGGCCATAGTGACAACTGCATTTATGTGAAAGGGTAGTTTTTTCAAGTTCTGCAAGCAAGCTAATATACAGGACCAGCTCTACAATGTACAATGACTTCCACCTGACCCACGTCCTCTAATATATCTTCTTAGTTCCACTGCTACCTGAGCATTCTTGCAGTTAGCAATTAAGATATAGATGAACAGTAATCAGTGGTTATGCTGGCCCCTATAGTTTTGGAGCTACCTTTAAATTCTGGCCATTACTTACAAATTACATTGAGTTCCAAAAATAGTCAAAGTGACTAAAAGTAGCATTGCCAACTGCCTTGCACTGATCAAAATCCTGATGGAAACACTCTTAAAGTGGAAACGGCTCGCAAAATGCAACCATTGTTTTTTTAATTATTATGAATGTATTTGAGGTCAAACCTTCGTGTCAAAGCTTAAGTATGACAAGAAGAGGCACTTTTCAGATTTACCATATTTTCATTTTTTCGGGTCAAGCTCATTTTCAACGGGACAGCTAGGGGCAAATACGATAGCATCAAAATCGCTTTTGTAAAAACACTAACATGACTAGACACAACATGAAACTTTGCTCGTAGCATCACCAGGGTCTCTACACATGAACATGAGCATTGAGAACATTGCTTATGTACAGAGTTTGAGAAAAAACAGAAAGTTTTTGAACAACTCACCTTAGCAGTACCTTGTTCCGTTCACAGCTGTCATTGCAGCTGAGAAGTATCGATCTCAGAATGCAATGTAACTTTGAAGAGAGTTAAGGTGGACCACTACTGTCTTCCAGCAACAACTATACACGATATCTCACGTTACTTTTCCGGCTTTTGATTTAAGCATTGTTTCTTATATGAGGCTCCTTTTTCAACTTCAAGGTCAATATTGTTTTTTTTTTGCTGATGACAAAACAATGAATTATCCATGCATTTATATGGAACTAAGCTTGAGGAGCAGCCCACCTTAACTCATCTCCATGTTAAGTCACATGCGTAAATCGATGCGTCTCCATTTGCAGTACGGCGGCTAGCGGAACAAGCAACTGCTAACTTGAGTTGTCCAAAACTTTCTTTTTAGCAAACTCTTGTACACAAACAATGCTCTCAAAGATTCTCAATGTTCTTAATGCTGAGTCTTCAGGGTTTCAGAGATTAGATCTGTCTGAATATGTTAGCGCAGAACAGTGGGAAGCAGATGAGATTTTGTTCATCTCTTTTGTGACAAATATTGCTGATTAACTGATGGTTAAGTGAAACATTTTAACAAGTGGAGGAGGACACTGGTGCATTTTTTGCCATCAGTCTAAATGTCTATCAGCAGTTTGGATATACTGAATCTGATAGTTTTGTTTGCAAAAATGCCACAAAGTCAGTCATAAGCAACCTACACCTTCTTTAACAGGTTTGAGATTTTTGAGATCTCGTGCCTTCTACTAACTATATGCTAGCTCCTCATACCGCATCAATGTACATAGGAGCCTGCTGAGATGGCAGTGGACTCAATGAGGAGGCTTATATGTTATTTGAAAGTGTCAAACCTTGTTTTCTCTCTTGAGACCCCTTGCCATATTGGTGCCCTAAAGTGCCTTTTCGGTTTATGTTTCCGTGGCCTAAAAAAAAAATCCTAAACCTAAACCCATGAAGTGATACTGTTATCATTCCATCGGCTCTACATAGAGATCTTTGGAACACTACTTGGTGTTTATGGCCATGAAAAGTGCCAGAGTCAGTTGGAGAAATGAGACAGCAATTTACTTTCATAGGGGGGGTCAAGGATTAAATTTGGTGATTCACATAATAGCATGCCACGTTATCAGCACCCAGTGCTTCCAAAGCATGTCAGTTGATCAGTTGTACACATGTTGTGTACAGTGACAGACAAGGCTGGCATCTTGCCTCAGTTGACATAACATATCATAGAGGCTAGTATTTGTTGCAGTACCTTTTTTACTGGTATTTTTTAGCAGCCTTAAATTTTCTCTGTTTCTTTGTGGATGGTCAATTAAGACATACTGAGCGAAGCAGTGTTCTCAGATAATTCCATTTGAATGCTAATTACTGGATGTTCATCATGCAAAATCAACATTTTTACTCTGTAATGTCTCCAACTGTATTATGTATATCATGTAAACATGGAAAACTTTTTACAGGCTCTGAAATGCCAAATAAAGCAGGAGTGAATGAGAATGTGTTTAAATGATTTTTACACTGTTACACTATTTTACACTATAAACAAATTGATGTGGGAATTTCAGATAATAGTTATTACTGATTATGAGTAGGATTTGGCATCTACAGAATTGGGACATGACTACAGTGAAACACTGAGGTGGATGTTGACATTGTTGTTTTAGTGTGCCCCTCAGTGTTGTTGTAAGGCAGCAGCTGCATATTAGCTTACCAATGTTTCCAACCATTACTCTGACTTGAATCTCCGACTGTGTCACCCAGCAGAGAAATCTATCTCCCGTTACCACGAACAAACATCCCTGTGCCAGGTTTAAAAACATCCTCGTCTCTGCACCACTTGTCCGTAACTTAGTTGTTCAGCCTCATATGCATAGAACATTGGCTGACTACCCAAGGAAGCTAAGCTAAGGAAACTGTGTATAACAGCATGACGGAGAGAAACAGCAGAGTTTGTTGTTGCTGGTGACATGAAGAGGTCAGCCGGAGGGGGCTTTACTACCACTAGTTGAAACGGGTAAAGCACCACCTAGTGTACTGGGGTATGACATGCTTTGGCCAATAATTCGATTTTCTCACCGGCATGTATACTCGGACAGTAGCAGCTGTCTGATTGAGTAGCATAGTGGAACTATGGCTGTAATCTGACGAAGCTGTGTGTATAAACATACTGAGTGTTAAAGAGCAGCGCTGCACCAGAGACACTGAGCTACCAGCTGTTAGCATTCGGCCATACTATCTTCCGAGGGAGTTTTCACATGTAATCATAACTGTTTACATCCCTGCCCTGACCGATGCTGCTGCAGCCCGTGACATCCTCCACACTGTTGTTTCATCATCTATACTTCCCTGTCCTCTACTCTCCCTTCCTATACATAGTATGTGAAATGTCACACCAGGGACCATAAAACCTTGGATTTACTATATGCAAATTTGAAAGAAGCATACTCATCCTCCCCTCTCCCCCCACTTGGTCACTCAGATCACAACCTGGTTCATCTAGCACCAGTGGTGAATAAAAATCCACCACAGAAAAAAATCAGTAAAGGTTTTGTCAGAGGAGACCAGCGTAAGGCTGAGGGACTGTTTTGTGGCCACAGACAGAGGACATGACACTGTGGTGGCTTCAGCACTGGGTAGGTAGCAAGACGGACGGGGACAGGAAGAGACTAAACAAACTGGTTAGAAGGACCAGCTATGTCCTGGTTAGGGTTAACCAAGCTGACGTCAATCATGATCAACATTTCTCACCCCCTGCACCAGAGTGTTGAAGCCTTGAGCAGCTCCTTCAGTGGCAGACTATTACAACCACTGTGTAAGAGGGAGCACTGATGCAGATCCTTCATCCCCAGTCACCAGACTGATTAACTCAAGCACTACCTGAATTATCACTTTCCACTCACTTGTTTGTTTTGTAAATGGCTTTTTTTTTCAATTTAACTTCATTGTTATGATTCTTTTTCCTGTACTTGTTTCTCGCTGTTGTAACGTAAATTTCCCCACTGTTGGATAAATAGAGCCAATCTTATTTTATCAGTGTAACCCTGTGACCAACATGAAGTCAGTTAATAATAAAAATGACTCATTCTATCATGGGGAACATTGGAGAAATGCAGATGTATTTTATGGTCAATGACAGAATGTTAACAAATGAAGATTAATGATGAGGACATTTTAGTATAATTATCACAATGTATTTTTTGCTGTAATAAATTATCTGTACATAGTAAATTGGTTATGTAATAAAATCAGTCATCAGTACACTTAAAAATGAACCGGTTCACAGTTAAAGATGCAAAAAACAATAAGAAAGTTGTCAGTAATCTCTTAATTGATAAAAGAACCAACTGCCATTAAACCATTTTTCATACATTAAATTATACAGTATGAAATGTACCTACATCATACTTAAATTGGAAAATTGGAAATGTAATGTATAAATATGATTCTTCGTCTTCTTCTAATTCTTCTTGTTATTCTTATTTTATACTATAACAAATATGGAATTAGATAAGTTGTAGTTACACCTCCCAGGTGTAATCACTTGAAATATGTTCACAGCTTTATGAATGAACACATCGCTCATCACTTGCTGTGTGTGCAGTAATCTTTGAGCCAATCCAGACCTTCCTTTGTGGAGCCTAAAGTGGACAGACATGATAAGCATTAATGTGTTTTTGTTTATTTAATAAGTGGGTTTTTATAGTTTATTAAACCAAAAAAAGAAGAAAAAAAAAAAGAGCACTCACCTAACGGCTTGTATTCACAGCCGATGTATCCCTGGTAGCCATGGTTTTCCAATGTGTTGAACAGATACCTGTAGTTGAGCTCTCCAGCACTGTTAGGCTCATTCCTGCATGGAACCTGGGCAATCTGAACATGACCTGAGAAAGACAACTGCTGTTTTTCATCTTTATTACCTTCAATACTGTGCTTAACATCATTATACTTGCATGTTTATCCTTAGTTACTGGAAATGCAAAATCAAAAACTACAGTTCCTCTGTGCACTGCCTGGCCAAAAGAAGTCATAATTGGAGATCACTTAAACGATTGGTGAAATCAAGTCATAAAAATCAACAGCCAAACTCACGACTAGGTTTAATAGTGAAAGAATGTGAGGAGAACTCAAGGGATTGGGACGAAACAGCAGTGTATTTCCACAAAACTTTTTAAAAAATTAGTTTAATTTAAGTACAAGATATATGCATGAAATCAAGCAGGTAGTTATTGTAGTTATCAATTATTGTTTCTCTTATGATTTGTGCAAATCAACATCTCTTAACTCGTTCCCATCTTAGTTTAAGTCAAGCTTAAGAGCAGCTTGTAACCTTGTTAAATATCATGTTGGATGCCGCACGCCTTTCGATTCCACAGGTTTGGTTTGATGTACATCCTCCTACAATATCTATATCGTATGATAAACTACTATCATTTCTTCCACATGAATGGTTATCTCATGTACTGCAAGCAACCCTAGAGGATTTTGTTAAACAGTGGTCACCCTATAGTATTTATTTTGGTAATTACCAGCAAGCAATAATAAGTATTGGAGTAAATTAAGACTAAGCATTAACATTCACTGATATAATGAATCCCCCTCCCACATTTTTTCTTTTCATTTATTTATTTAGAAATTCAGTGTTTGTGTTGTTAGTTTGTTTCTGTGCTATTTTGTGTTTTGTTGTTTTTGTCTGTTTTTAGGGCCCAAGCAGGTCTCAGACCTCTGAGGTCCCTATTGTTTTCCTAAGGATTATTGTTAGGACCCAAGCAGGGAACCTGAGAGGGCGGTGCAATTGGGAGGGTTGGTCCAGACTCCTGCAAATATCTCAGACACAAAAAACTACATATATCCGCCTGCAGGGGGTGCTATAACCTAGGCCAACTCGACTTTGCCTATAACTTCTACACCGTATGTCGCACATTCAAAAACCTTGCATCCCCAGATTCCCTGAATGGAGCTGAATCACTTTGCAATGGCCACGCCAACTTCCACCAAGAGAAATTTTTCGCTAAATCGCAAAAACTCAAAAATCAAAATTTTGCTTGGTCAAAAATTGCACAAATTATTAACAAACAAATTTTTGTAGCTAGTTATAAAAATGTAAACTGTTTGATATCTCAGTCAAACTAAATGCTATTAACACCAAATTTAAGATCCTTGGTTGCCATGACACTGGCGAAATTTTGGCCGCTAGGGGGAGCTAAAAATATGGAAAGTTTATATCTCTTGAACGGCTGCATCGATTTTTACTAAATTTGGTCGGTATGATGTAGGGCCAATCATATCTTGAAGGTGGTCATGACTGGTCAATATGGGCATGGCTTATTACAAGACAAACAACAAACATTAATTTCAGCCAAACTATCATGCTGACAGCTTTGACATTTATATGGTACAAACAGAATAGGACACAGTTCTTCCATACCAAAAACTGCACATGTACGCCACTTGCTGGCGCTATAATAGATGCAATCGCGATGCAATCGCAATCACGTTCCCTGAATAGAGCGGGGTTTTCTGACATAGGACACGACCACTTCTGCTGCACATTTCGCAAAATCGCCACATATGCAAAACATATTTTTTCGAACTCCTCCTTGCGATTTTGGCCTATCTTGGTTGGTATGATGTAGGGCCAATCCTGAGGCCATATCTTGAAGGTAGTCATTACTGGTCAATGTTGGTGTGGCTTAGTACAACAAATCCAAATCAGCACACATTTAGCCTTTTGCACTTCCAGTGCACTTCCCATTACAGAGAATACCACGGCTCAGATGTTGGCCTGTGTCCTCACTTCTGCCCCGAGCCCGTCATCCTTTGGGGCCAACTTCCATGGGCTCTGCGGTGCACGGGGGGGCTTGGCCCCTGCTCATAACTGCTTGCAGTTCTAGTTAGGGCCCGAGCAGGAAACCTGCAAGGACCCTATTGTTTTTCAAATTATTATTAAAGCCAGAGCAGGGAACCTGCGAGGACCCTATTGTTTTTCAAATGATTCTTTATTAGGGCCTGAGCAGGAACCTGCAAGGACCCTATCATATTTCAAATGATTATTATTAGGGCCCGAGCAGGTCATCGACCTATAAGGTCCCTATTGCAATTGAAAATATTATAATATTATTATTATATTATTATATATTATTATTATATAAGGGCCCAAGCAGGTCATCGACCTATAAGGTCCCTATTGTAATGAAAACAATCTTATTATTATTATTATTATAAGGCCCAAGCAGGTCCTCGACCTGTAAGGTCCCTATTGTAATTGAAAAAATTATTAGGGCCCGAGGAGGTCATCGACCTGTGAGGTCCCTATTGTAATTGCGGGAATTGTTAGGGCCCAGGCGATTTCACTGATTTGCACAAAACTTGGCACACCATCTGTGGACCCTCCGACAAAAAGTTATCAAAAGAATTTCGATAGCCAAACAATACTCAAGTTATTAAATAACAACTTCCTACAGATTTCCTTTCAAACAGGAAATGTTGCACATCTCCACAATGGTGTCCAAATGACATGAAACTTCACATAATACTTCAACGAGAGCTCCTGAGGATGTGTGCAAAAGCTATGCGATGACCACAAGGTGGCGCTCTTTAAATTCAAATATATAATATGTAGTTTATATCTCCACAATGGTAGGCGGATTGACACAAAAATTGGTATAATAATTGCCACTGCCCTCTTGATGATAGCGACAAAGGACTTCCATTTGCACAATCACGACAAATGAAAAACGTATTTTTTCGAACTCCTCCTAGACGATATGACCAGTTTGCACCACTTTGCGTGAAGCATCTATGGACCCACCTGACAAAAAGTTATCAAAAGAATTTTGATAGTCCATAAAACGCCCAAAATTAAAAACAAAAATTCCTGCATATTGTGTTGAAAGCATACAATCTTGCACATCTTACAAAATACTGTCTGATATCACGTAAAATGTCATAATTATGTTCTAAGGACTGATGAGGCTTTGTGTAAAAATTTGTGCAAATTAGCCAATAGGTGGCAATCTGGTCGCAGTCTAATTAGTTTGAATGAAAGTAAATGCGAAAATCTTAAAATCCTCTTCAAAACTCATCGACTTTCTTGGCTTCTTATATTATAATATATACATATATATATACATATACATATACATATATATATACATATACATATACAATATATATATTATATATATAAATATATAATATATATATATATATATTATTATATATATATATATGAACACAAGAAAGTCGATGAGTTTTTGAAGAGGATTTTAAGATTTTCGCGCATTTACTTTCCATGCTAACTATTAGACTGCTGACCAGATTGCCACCTAGTATTGGCTAATCTCACCCAAAGTTTACACAAAGACGCTCATCATCCTTAGAAATCATAGATGTTATGAACATTTACTGTGATACATCGAGGACAGTATTTATTTGTAAAGATGTTGCAATATTGTCTGCTTTCAACACAATTATGCAGAAAGTTGTTTGTTTATAATTTTGGGCGTTTTATGGACTATCAAAATTCTTTTGATAACTTTTTGTCAGGAGGGTCCATAGATGCTTCACGCAAGTTTGGTGCAAACTGGTCATATCGTCTAGGAGGAGTTCGAAAAAAATACGTTTTTCATTTGTCGTGATTGTGCAAATGGAAGTCCTTTGTCAGCTATCCTCAAGAGGGCAGTGGCAATTATTATACCAATTTTTGTGTCAATCCGCCCTACCATTGTGGAGATATAAACTACATATTATATATTTGAATTTAAAGAGCGCCACCTTGTGGTCATCGCATAAGCTTTTGCACACATCCTCAGGTGCTCTCGTTGAAGTATTATGTGAAGTTTCATGTCATTTGGACACACATTGTGGAGATGTGCAACATTTCCTGTTTGAAAGGAAATCTGTAGGAAGTTGTTATTTAATAACTTGAGTATTGTTTGGCCTATCGAAATTCTTTTGATAACTTTTTGTCAGGAGGGTCCACAGATGCTGTGTGCCAAGTTTTGTGCAAATCAGTGAAATCGCCTGGGCCCTAACAATTCCCGCAATTACAATAGGGACCTCACAGGTCGATGACCTCCTCGGGCCCTAATAATTTTTTCAATTACAATAGGGACCTTACAGGTCGAGGACCTGCTTGGGCCCTTATAATAATAATAATAATAAGATTGTTTTCAATTACAATAGGGACCTTATAGGTCGATGACCTGCTTGGGCCCTTATAATAATAATAATAATAATAATAATAATAATAATAATAATATTTTCAATTGCAATAGGGACCTTATAGGTCGATGACCTGCTCGGGCCCTAATAATAATCATTTGAAATATGATAGGGTCCTTGCAGGTTCCCTGCTCAGGCCCTAATAAAGAATCATTTGAAAAACAATAGGGTCCTCGCAGGTTCCCTGCTCTGGCTTTAATAATAATTTGAAAAACAATAGGGTCCTTGCAGGTTTCCTGCTCGGGCCCTAACTAGAACTGCAAGCAGTTATGAGCAGGGGCCAAGCCCCCCCGTGCACCGCAGAGCCCATGGAAGTTGGCCCCAAAGGATGACGGGCTCGGGGCAGAAGTGAGGACACAGGCCAACATCTGAGCCGTGGTATTCTCTGTAATGGGAAGTGCACTGGAAGTGCAAAAGGCTAAATGTGTGCTGATTTGGATTTGTTGTACTAAGCCACACCAACATTGACCAGTAATGACTACCTTCAAGATATGGCCTCAGGATTGGCCCTACATCATACCAACCAAGATAGGCCAAAATCGCAAGGAGGAGTTCGAAAAAATATGTTTTGCATATGTGGCGATTTTGCGAAATGTGCAGCAGAAGTGGTCGTGTCCTATGTCAGAAAACCCCGCTCTATTCAGGGAACGTGATTGCGATTGCATCGCGATTGCATCTATTATAGCGCCAGCAAGTGGCGTACATGTGCAGTTTTTGGTATGGAAGAACTGTGTCCTATTCTGTTTGTACCATATAAATGTCAAAGCTGTCAGCATGATAGTTTGGCTGAAATTAATGTTTGTTGTTTGTCTTGTAATAAGCCATGCCCATATTGACCAGTCATGACCACCTTCAAGATATGATTGGCCCTACATCATACCGACCAAATTTAGTAAAAATCGATGCAGCCGTTCAAGAGATATAAACTTTCCATATTTTTAGCTCCCCCTAGCGGCCAAAATTCGCCAGTGTCATGGCAACCAAGGATCTTAAATTTGGTGTTAATAGCATTTAGTTTGACTGAGATATCAAACAGTTTACATTTTTATAACTAGCTACAAAAATTTGTTTGTTAATAATTTGTGCAATTTTTGACCAAGCAAAATTTTGATTTTTGAGTTTTTGCGATTTAGCGAAAAATTTCTCTTGGTGGAAGTTGGCGTGGCCATTGCAAAGTGATTCAGCTCCATTCAGGGAATCTGGGGATGCAAGGTTTTTGAATGTGCGACATACGGTGTAGAAGTTATAGGCAAAGTCGAGTTGGCCTAGGTTATAGCACCCCCTGCAGGCGGATATATGTAGTTTTTTGTGTCTGAGATATTTGCAGGAGTCTGGACCAACCCTCCCAATTGCACCGCCCTCTCAGGTTCCCTGCTTGGGTCCTAACAATAATCCTTAGGAAAACAATAGGGACCTCAGAGGTCTGAGACCTGCTTGGGCCCTAAAAACAGACAAAAACAACAAAACACAAAATAGCACAGAAACAAACTAACAACACAAACACTGAATTTCTAAATAAATAAATGAAAAGAAAAAATGTGGGAGGGGGATTCATTATATCAGTGAATGTTAATGCTTAGTCTTAATTTACTCCAATACTTATTATTGCTTGCTGGTAATTACCAAAATAAATACTATAGGGTGACCACTGTTTAACAAAATCCTCTAGGGTTGCTTGCAGTACATGAGATAACCATTCATGTGGAAGAAATGATAGTAGTTTATCATACGATATAGATATTGTAGGAGGATGTACATCAAACCAAACCTGTGGAATCGAAAGGCGTGCGGCATCCAACATGATATTTAACAAGGTTACAAGCTGCTCTTAAGCTTGACTTAAACTAAGATGGGAACGAGTTAAGAGATGTTGATTTGCACAAATCATAAGAGAAACAATAATTGATAACTACAATAACTACCTGCTTGATTTCATGCATATATCTTGTACTTAAATTAAACTAATTTTTTAAAAAGTTTTGTGGAAATACACTGCTGTTTCGTCCCAATCCCTTGAGTTCTCCTCACATTCTTTCACTATTAAACCTAGTCGTGAGTTTGGCTGTTGATTTTTATGACTTGATTTCACCAATCGTTTAAGTGATCTCCAATTATGACTTCTTTTGGCCAGGCAGTGCACAGAGGAACTGTAGTTTTTGATTTTGCATTTCCAGTAACTAAGGATAAACATGCAAGTATAATGATGTTAAGCACAGTATTGAAGGTAATAAAGATGAAAAACAGCAGTTGTCTTTCTCAGGTCATGTTCAGATTGCCCAGGTTCCATGCAGGAATGAGCCTAACAGTGCTGGAGAGCTCAACTACAGGTATCTGTTCAACACATTGGAAAACCATGGCTACCAGGGATACATCGGCTGTGAATACAAGCCGTTAGGTGAGTGCTCTTTTTTTTTTTTCTTCTTTTTTTGGTTTAATAAACTATAAAAACCCACTTATTAAATAAACAAAAACACATTAATGCTTATCATGTCTGTCCACTTTAGGCTCCACAAAGGAAGGTCTGGATTGGCTCAAAGATTACTGCACACACAGCAAGTGATGAGCGATGTGTTCATTCATAAAGCTGTGAACATATTTCAAGTGATTACACCTGGGAGGTGTAACTACAACTTATCTAATTCCATATTTGTTATAGTATAAAATAAGAATAACAAGAAGAATTAGAAGAAGACGAAGAATCATATTTATACATTACATTTCCAATTTTCCAATTTAAGTATGATGTAGGTACATTTCATACTGTATAATTTAATGTATGAAAAATGGTTTAATGGCAGTTGGTTCTTTTATCAATTAAGAGATTACTGACAACTTTCTTATTGTTTTTTGCATCTTTAACTGTGAACCGGTTCATTTTTAAGTGTACTGATGACTGATTTTATTACATAACCAATTTACTATGTACAGATAATTTATTACAGCAAAAAATACATTGTGATAATTATACTAAAATGTCCTCATCATTAATCTTCATTTGTTAACATTCTGTCATTGACCATAAAATACATCTGCATTTCTCCAATGTTCCCCATGATAGAATGAGTCATTTTTATTATTAACTGACTTCATGTTGGTCACAGGGTTACACTGATAAAATAAGATTGGCTCTATTTATCCAACAGTGGGGAAATTTACGTTACAACAGCGAGAAACAAGTACAGGAAAAAGAATCATAACAATGAAGTTAAATTGAAAAAAAAAGCCATTTACAAAACAAACAAGTGAGTGGAAAGTGATAATTCAGGTAGTGCTTGAGTTAATCAGTCTGGTGACTGGGGATGAAGGATCTGCATCAGTGCTCCCTCTTACACAGTGGTTGTAATAGTCTGCCACTGAAGGAGCTGCTCAAGGCTTCAACACTCTGGTGCAGGGGGTGAGAAATGTTGATCATGATTGACGTCAGCTTGGTTAACCCTAACCAGGACATAGCTGGTCCTTCTAACCAGTTTGTTTAGTCTCTTCCTGTCCCCGTCCGTCTTGCTACCTACCCAGTGCTGAAGCCACCACAGTGTCATGTCCTCTGTCTGTGGCCACAAAACAGTCCCTCAGCCTTACGCTGGTCTCCTCTGACAAAACCTTTACTGATTTTTTTCTGTGGTGGATTTTTATTCACCACTGGTGCTAGATGAACCAGGTTGTGATCTGAGTGACCAAGTGGGGGGAGAGGGGAGGATGAGTATGCTTCTTTCAAATTTGCATATAGTAAATCCAAGGTTTTATGGTCCCTGGTGTGACATTTCACATACTATGTATAGGAAGGGAGAGTAGAGGACAGGGAAGTATGGTTAAAGTCCCTGGTGGTGAATAGGAGGGACTGGAGATGATGAAACAACAGTGTGGAGGATGTCACGGGCTGCAGCAGCATCGGTCAGGACAGGGATGTAAACAGTTATGATTACATGTGAAAACTCCCTCGGAAGATAGTATGGCCGAATGCTAACAGCTGGTAGCTCAGTGTCTCTGGTGCAGCGCTGCTCTTTAACACTCAGTATGTTTATACACACAGCTTCGTCAGATTACAGCCATAGTTCCACTATGCTACTCAATCAGACAGCTGCTACTGTCCGAGTATACATGCCGGTGAGAAAATCGAATTATTGGCCAAAGCATGTCATACCCCAGTACACTAGGTGGTGCTTTACCCGTTTCAACTAGTGGTAGTAAAGCCCCCTCCGGCTGACCTCTTTATGTCACCAGCAACAACAAACTCTGCTGTTTCTCTCCGTCATGCTGTTATACACAGTTTCCTTAGCTTAGCTTCCTTGGGTAGTCAGCCAATGTTCTATGCATATGAGGCTGAACAACTAAGTTACGGACAAGTGGTGCAGAGACGAGGATGTTTTTAAACCTGGCACAGGGATGTTTGTTCGTGGTAACGGGAGATAGATTTCTCTGCTGGGTGACACAGTCGGAGATTCAAGTCAGAGTAATGGTTGGAAACATTGGTAAGCTAATATGCAGCTGCTGCCTTACAACAACACTGAGGGGCACACTAAAACAACAATGTCAACATCCACCTCAGTGTTTCACTGTAGTCATGTCCCAATTCTGTAGATGCCAAATCCTACTCATAATCAGTAATAACTATTATCTGAAATTCCCACATCAATTTGTTTATAGTGTAAAATAGTGTAACAGTGTAAAAATCATTTAAACACATTCTCATTCACTCCTGCTTTATTTGGCATTTCAGAGCCTGTAAAAAGTTTTCCATGTTTACATGATATACATAATACAGTTGGAGACATTACAGAGTAAAAATGTTGATTTTGCATGATGAACATCCAGTAATTAGCATTCAAATGGAATTATCTGAGAACACTGCTTCGCTCAGTATGTCTTAATTGACCATCCACAAAGAAACAGAGAAATTTAAGGCTGCTAAAAATACCAGTAATAAAGGTACTGCAACAAATACCTAGCCTCTATGTATGTTATGTTACACTGAGGCATGATGACCAGCCTTGTCTGTCACCTGTACACAACATGTGTAAAACTGATCATCCTGAACATGCTTTGGAAGCACTGGGTGCTGATAACGTGGCATGCTATTATGTGAATCACCAAATTTAATTTGACCCCACCTATGAAAGTAAATTGCTGTCTCTTTCTCCAAACTGACTCTGGCACTTTCATGGCATAACACCAGTAGTGTTTCCAAAGATCTTCTATGTAGAGCCGATGGAATGATAACAGTATCACTTCATGGGTTTAGGTTTAGGGATTTTTTTTTAGGCCAGGAAAACATAAACCGAAAGGCACTTTAGGGCACCAGATATGGCAAGGGGGTTCAAGTGAGAAACAGGTTTGACACTTTCAAATAACATATAAGCCTCCTCATTGAGTCCACTGCCATCTCAGCAGGCTCCTATGTACATTGATGCGGTATGAGGAGCTAGCATATAGTTAGTAGAAGGCACGAGATCTCAAAAAACTCAAACCTGTTAAAGAAGGTGTAGGTTGCTTATGACTGACTTTTGTGGCATTTTTGCAACAACTATCAGATTCAGTATATCCAAACTGCTGATAGACATTTAGACTGATGGCAAAAAATGCACCAGTGTCCTCTCCACTTGTTAAAATGTTTCCTTAACCATCAGTTAATCAGAATATTTGTCAAAAAAGAGATGAACAAATCTCATCTGCTTCCCACTGTTCTGCGCTAACATATTCAGACAGATCTAATCTCTGAAACCCTGAAGACTCAGCATTAAGAACATTGAGAATCTTTGAGAGCATTGTTTGTGTACACAGAGTTTGCTAAAAAGAAAGTTTTGGACAACTCACGTTAGCAGTTGCTTGTTCCGCTAGCCGCCGTCCTGCAAATGGAGACGCATCGATTTACGCATGTGACTTAACATGGAGATGAGTTAAGGTGGGCTGCTCCTCAAGCTTAGTTCCATATAAATGCATGGATAATTCATTGTTTTGTCATCAGCAAAAAAAAAACAATATTGACCTTGAAGTTGAAAAAGGAGCCTCATATAAGAAACAATGCTTAAATCAAAAGCCGGAAAAGTAACGTGAGATATCGTGTATAGTTGTTGCTGGAAGACAGTAGTGGTCCACCTTAACTCTCTTCAAAGTTACATTGCATTCTGAGATCGATACTTCTCAGCTGCAATGACAGCTGTGAACGGAACAAGGTACTGCTAAGGTGAGTTGTTCAAAAACTTTCTGTTTTTTCTCAAACTCTGTACATAAGCAATGTTCTCAATGCTCATGTTCATGTGTAGAGACCCTGGTGATGCTACGAGCAAAGTTTCATGTTGTGTCTAGTCATGTTAGTGTTTTTACAAAAGCGATTTTGATGCTATCGTATTTGCCCCTAGCTGTCCCGTTGAAAATGAGCTTGACCCGAAAAAATGAAAATATGGTAAATCTGAAAAGTGCCTCTTTTGTCATACTTAAGCTTTGACACGAAGGTTTGACTCATATACATTCATAAATAAAAAAACAAGGTTGCATTTTGGCGAGCGTTTCACTTTAAGAGTGTTTCCATCAGGATTTGATCAGTGCAGGCAGTTGGCAATGCTACTTTTAGTCACTTTGACTAATATTTGGAATCAATGTAATTTGTAAGTAATGGCCAGAATTTAAAGGTAGCTCCAAAACTATAGGGGCAGCATAACCACTGATTACTGTTCACTATATCTTAATTGCTAACTGCAAGAAGCTCAGGTAGCAGTGGAACTAAGAAGATATATTAGAGGACGTGGGTCAGGTGGAAGTCATTGTACATTGTAGAGCTGGTCCTGTATATTAGCTTGCTTGCAGAACTGAAAAACTACCCTTTCACATAAATGCAGTTGTCACTATGGCCTTTTTTAGTGTTATATTCACCTGTATTAATACGTTTTCTGTGCTGAGACAGATGCCATGTTGATGTTGGTGACATTTGTTGATTGAGACAATGTAGAAGTATAGATGATATTTTACTATCTTTACAACAAACAGCTATTTTATTGACTTGATCTTTTAATTCCAAAAATGATGTGATCCATGGCACAGTTCAAATGGGATCAGAAAAAATATTTGTCTCTTCCCACTGACTACTGGGCAATTTCTTTCCAAAATAAGGTCAGATGAGGTCAGCTGGAGGGGGCGTGACTGGCTCTCTATGACTCCAAGGGACAAGACAACAAGGCAGGGACAGGAGAGAGGGGCAGATCAACTTGGAGAACTGGAATATTTTCACATGTAACTCTGTGAATTGAGGATTTATTTATTCCAAACCAATGAGTTAAAGAGGCAGTTAGGGTTGTCTTAGTTGGATAAAAGAGTGAAAGGTTAATCCATAAAGTGTAAAGTTGTATTTTTCTGTTTAGTAAGAAAAATATGTGCAAATATACACCGATCAGGCATAACATTATGATCACTGACAGGTGAATTGAATAACACTGATTATCTCTTTATCATGGCACTGGTTAGTGGGTGGGGCATATTAGGCAGCAAGTGAACATGTTGCCCTTAAAGTTGATGTGTTAGAAGCAGGAAAAATGGGCAAGCGTAAGGATTTCAGCAAATTTGAAAAGGGTCACATTGTGATGGCTAGACAACTGGGTCAAGGCTGGCCCGTGTGGTGCAATCCAACAGATGAGCTGTTGTTGGTCAGATTGCTGAAGAAGTTACTGCTGCTTCTGATAGAAAGGTGTCAGAACACACAGGGCATCACAGTTTGAAGGCAAGAAGGCAAGCCAGCAGAGACAGTGTGGTGCTTTGGCCAGTGTTCTGCTGGGAAACCTTGGGTCCTGCCATCCATGTGGATGTTACTTTGACACCTACCACCTACCTAAGCATTGTTGCAGACCATGTACACCCTTTCATGGAAACGGTATTCCCTGATGGCCGTGGCCTGTTTCAGCAGGATAATGCCACAAAGCAAAAAGGGTTCAGCAATGGTTTGAGGAGCACAACGATGAGGTTGAGGTGATGACTTGGCCTCCACATTCCCCAGATCTCAATCCAGTCCATGGAGGCCCCACCTCGCAACTTACAGGACTTAAAGAATCTGCTGCAAACATCTTGGTGCCAGATACCAGAGCACACCGTCAGGGGTCTAGTGGAGTCCATACCTTGAAAGCTCAGGGCTGTTTTGGCAGCAAAAGGAGGACCAACACAATATTAGGTAGGTAGTCAGAATGTAACGCCTGATTGGTGTACATCATTTATTAATATTTTGTGAGTTTATTTTATTTATATATTTTATGAGGCATTAAACTTGCTGCTTGCTTACATCTCCCAGCTGAAACTAGGGGGCTATCAAACTATCTTTTGCAGTACAAAGGGGTATTATTGGACAGGACAAACCAGGGCAGGTTAGCATGCTAACTTCAGAAGACACCCTTTGCAACACAGTACATACACGTCTTTGACATAATGTCAACAATATTGTTTCTTCACATTCTGTTATAATGATAATGTTCCTTTTAAAAAACTCTGGCCATGTTTTACATTTTCAAATCAAATATTACTGCAACTATGTTACCTGTGATGCTTGATAAAGACTAGTGTCCAAACTGTATCTTCCAGCTCTGGCTTTATTTGTTTTTTTAATATGTTTCTGTCCATTCATGGTAGACTCAACAAGGTAATGTAGTCCTCTCATTTTGTTTCATGGATTTTATTACAACTGTAATGGACAAAACTGACTATGGGTCCTGTGCTAATGTTCACATCATATCCGGTCAATTGATCCATGCAGAAAGCCAGATTTTAACTAGGGCTGTCAGTTTAACGCCTTAATTATATTAATTAATTACACTGCAAATTAACGCGTTATAAAAATTAACGCAATTAATTCTGAGTGGCAATTCATGCGTGAGCATTTTATATTTGGCCCACTGAATGACCCGTAGACTGCTTGGCAGTGGCACGTCACAGTTGCACTAGCACCGAGGAACTTGTCCGGACGTGTTCATCACTTCCCAGCTGCGTCGCAAATCAAAGCAGGGTGACAACAGACATGAGCCGTTTTTTAAACAGAGCACCAAGTCGCCAATTTGCCCGTCCTTTTGGCGGCTCGGTCTGCGGATCTGTTTTGGTCCACTTATTTCCGCCTCGCCTGCTATTTAAAAACGAGGCAGAAATGTGCCAGCCTCTGAGTGAGATGGGCCGAGGTGTCGATGACCTGCACTGTTGTGCGACCCACAGCCGAGGAGTTTTAGAACCAAGAAACAGCTGATCGCAGCAGTCAGTCCATCACTTCATCTGCAGACATTAAGATGAACAGCTGGACAGCTGCTGAGATCCAGGAGATGCAGCGTCTCCTCGGTCTCTGTAGCTGTTTGGTTGTGTTAGCTTGTTGTTGTGTCGGCAAGCTGAGGACGGTCGCTACTTTCAAATTAAAAGCCCCCCGCTAAGAACCCAGCTCTAAATGGGGTGCATTGTAAAGCTCATATTTTGAAGACAAATTCTATGTCACTGTTCACAGCCTTATACTTCTACTATTCATTTTGAATTGCCTATTTTGTCAGCTTTGGTATTCATTTTGAATTGTTGTATTGAGTCAGCTTTAGTGCTCATTTTCATTTGAGAGTCTGCTTAAGTGCCTATTTGAGACTCAGCCTTATTTTATTTCTGAATTTTATTTATTTTAGTATATTTTTATTGCATTTTTGAATAATGCACCTGGCCTAATTGGTTTGCTGGGATGTGCTTGACCATTTTCTTTTAAATTTCATTTATGAAACGCACTTCACCAAAAAAAAAAAAAAAGTATTTCAAATATTCTCTTCTTAGCGTGTTCAATTGATTAATCGTGCAATACAATTTTGTAATGTCCTAGAATTCAAATTCTTCATTTGGGTACGTTTAGCAGATATGAGATTAAAATGTGATTAATTAGATTAATTAATTACAAATCCTGTAATTAATTTGATTAATTTTTTTAATCGCCTGACAGCCCTAATTATAACATGTAGTGCATTTTAACACAAGCTTTAGGGAGCAGCCCTGCTTATTTTCCTTAAAGCTTAATATCATTTTTCATAAATGTGTAGCCATTTCCTCTGATGTGATTGGAGGTGCTGTGCCCTCACTATAGCACACTGTGGGAAACCCTGGTCATGCAGAGCATTGGATTTCTCCCCAACTTCACAGTAGGAAGTACTGAACAGATTTTGCACTTCGTATGTTCACCGAGAAAAATAGCATTACATTAATTAAAACATTGCCCCAATGCTTGTGATATATTTGCTTTAAAAAAAGAGATGTGTGGAGATGTAAAAAGTGAGGCAGATCAGGTGGCATCATCACTGGACAGCACTGGAATATTTTCACATATTTAAACAAAACTTAACATGGTGAAACACACATATACTGCTGCTATTCTTTATGACTTTAATTACATCTTTTGAACATTTAGAGGGATTTCCTGCACACAGCCATATAGAATACATGTGTTTGATATGAAGCTTCTTATAATGCCACAGTGAGCGATGGGAGAGTATATAAGCAAGAGGATTTTCCTCACGTGAATTCCCTCAAAAAACTTAGATTTCTTCAACTGTTGCTTTCTTTTTTCATGTGTCAAGAGTGTTCACAATGACATAAGTTGAAGTAAGTCCAGCACTGATCAGCTCTATAACAGTCCTGTCCAGAGGTTATAGCAGGCAGTGTTGATGACAGACTCAAGGTGATGATACATGGACACCAGCTGAGGATGAGGGCTGCTACTGGCCTGAGGCTGTGATGGCAATGGTTCCCGAAACACAACCTTTAGACTCTGTGGGAGCAAGAGAACGGGAAAAGAAACATTGCCGAGACGTTTGCACAACTTAATGTTACAATAATAATATCAGTATGATAAACTCACTGTTTTTCCAGCTTGACTGTCCAGAAAGACTAAAACAAAGCAGTCGGTGAACTTCTGGTTCAGAACAGCCTGAAACAATTTAAGAGGCATGGAAATAGATTAGATGGTCATTTTGAAAGGAAAACTGTATACGAACAAGGATATTTCCTTTCGTTCTTATTTTTTATGATGTTAAACTGAAAAGAAACACATTTTTGGTGACAGTGAAATATCAGATATTAAAATGTTGATGGGTATGGACCAAACGCAGGCACAGTATGCAGAGCTGCTGGCTTTTGGAGTGTGTTAACCCTATATTACTATTTGAAATCTTTCTTTTAATTAGAGCTACAATGTTACTCAACACAGAAACAAGGGAGCCTCCTGGGCACCCCTTAGCCAACCCATACCGTGTATCAAGCAATCTCTCCAGGAATTTGTTCTGATTGCAAAAATTAAAGCAAATTCAACCAATCCCCTCGAAATCTTGGGTATACTGTCAGTGCAGCATTATGGTGGAACACAAATGACAGGCATTAATTAACCAAGAGTCTTATACCACACAACACACCTAAAAACACTTCAACATCTCCCTTTTTACTTTTAGAAAAGCTGCCACAACAACCCCCCTCCTCATGATGGTATCATTTTTGTATGTGAGTTTCAATCTCACATACAGTACATGTCCTGCTGCCACAAATATTCACTAGAGCACCCTATTGTTGTAATTTTTGGTAGGGCAGGTGTGGTTATTATTAATTAAAGGGATATTCTGGTGTAAATTTAATCCATGGTCTAGCACACCATGACACCAAGTACCCCCCCGCCCCCCCCCCCCCGAGAGATCAAGTTTTCCAAACGCTAGCTTACGTAGTTTTAGCAAGCTCAGAAATGAATGCACAGTAATAATAATAGTAGTAATAATAATAATAATAATAATAATAATAATAATAATAATAATAATAATACACTTTATTTCTATAGCACTTTTTAAAAACAAGGTTTACAAAGTGCTTTGACAGACAAAGCAAGAATACAATTTACAATTACAAAGGACAAAAAAATTGCTTGCATGAAATGGTTGAAATAACAGAGGTGATGATTCAAAATTGGTAAAGTGTGTGAGACAAAAGAGATAAAAATAAATAAAGTAGGCGAAATAACAGAAACATAATAAATAGAATAACACAAAAACAAGACTCAAAGACAGAGTAAAAATAGACACACAAGGGCCACATCACATGAAGGCAAGTCTATAAAAGTGAGTTTTAAGAAGTGATTTAAAAGAATTTACTGATCCTGCGAGCCTTATCTCCTCAGGCAGGGCATTCCAAATTCGAGGGGCCCTCATGGTGAAGGCATAGTCCCCCCTAGTTTTTAGTCTCAACTTTGGAACGGTTAGGAGGGCCCCGCCTGAGGATCTAAGGCTGCAAGCTCATAGGGAATTAAAATATCTGTAATATAGCTCGGAGCCAGACCTGAGCATGCTTTAAAAGTGATCAGTAAAATGAATTCTAAAACAGACAGGGAGCCAATGGAGGGAAACTAAAATTGGAGTGATGTGTTGACGTCTGTTAAAACCTGTTAGAAGCCTAGCTGCTGAATTCTGAATCAGTTGGAGGCAAGAGAGAGATTTTTGATTAATGCTGGAGAGAGGGGAGTTACAGTAGTCTAATCTGGAAAAGATGAATGTGTGAATTACTTTTTCCAGATCGAGGGGTGTGAGCATTTGTTTTATTCTGGAAACAGAGCAGAGTTGATAGAAGCAGGACTGGACCAGTTTATTGATATGAGGGATGAAAGTCAGCTCTGTGTCAAAGAGTACACCTAAGGGGTGTACTGCGAAGCCAGTTTAGTGGGTTAGCGAGGTATGGTGAGTCTAAAGCCAGGCTTCCCTGTACTACAAAGGTGGCTCTCTTTTAACCCGGCTAGATCACCATGGTAACCTGGTCCAGGGACCAGGTTACCATGGTTATGTTCAGAGTTTCAGCTTAAAATCGGCTATAAAACCGCCGCTGTTTCACTGTGTAACTCATTCAGAGATGCCGTCACCATTCATTTAGAACCCAGTGGACCTGGGAGCAAGAATAATTCGGGCAGCACTACGAGGTGAGTGGCTTCTTCGAGATCGGGGCATTTCCTGATGAAATTATCTATGATCGATATAGATTTTCAGCCTAGGAAATATGGTGCATTTGCTCACTTATTGAGCCGAGCGTCAGGAATGCCACTAGAAGAAGCTGTGCGCTCACTGTCGGGCAAACTGTTTGTGTAGCCCTTCGTTTTTTTTGCCACAGGAACCTACTTACATTCAGATGGTGATGAAAAAAATATATACAGTGCAGATATACTATAAACAATAATGATGTATACAACAAAACAGTAGAGAGATCAGATTTCTCTCTGTCAGGCAGAGGTGGGAGAGTTATTACTTAAAGTGATGGCTTGTGGCAGGAAAGATTTCCTATATCTGTTGTTATGACAGCGAAGCTGAAGCAGCCTTTTGGAGAAGGTGCTCTGCTGTCTGACTAGTGTGAGGTGGAGAAGGTGGGGAGGATTATCCATGATGGATAACAGTTTTCAGTGTCCTCTCCATCACAGCTTCCAGAGTGTCCTGGTTGCAGCCAATCACAGAGCCAGCCTTCCTGATGAGTTTGTTGAGTCTGTTGGTGTTGCTGGCTCCGATGTTGCTCCCCCAACAAACCACAGCAAAGAAAAGTACACTGGCCACCAAAGACTGATAAAAGATCTCCAACATCTTGCTGGATCTCAGCTTCCTCAGGAAGTAAAGTTTGCTCATTCCCTTCTTGTAGACAGCTTGAGTGTTAGATCTCCAGTCTAGTCTGTGGTTGATGGTAAGACCAAGGTACTTACAATCCTCCACCGCCTCCACATCCCTTCCAAGAATGTGTAGTGGTTAGATTTTAGAAGGAAGGGGAGATCAACTTTTCATCACCATCTCTCTGGTCTTGCTGATGTTCAGCCGCAGGTGATTCTGTCCAGTCCACTCCACAAAGTTGTCTACCAGTCCTCTGTACTCCTCCTCCTGTCCATCACTTTTACACACAACAGCCGAGTCGTCAGAAAACTTCTGCAGGTGACACAACCCGGTGTTGTACTGAAAGTCAGTGGTGTATATGTGAACAGGAATGGAGACAGTACAGTCCCCTGTGGAGCTCCTGTATCACTAACCACTGCATCAGACAGAACACTGCCCACACAGAGAAACTGAGGCCTGCCTGTCAGGTAGTCAGTAATCCAGGATATCATTGTGTCGTCTACACCCATCACCCACAGCTTCTCTCCCAGTAGCAGTGGTTGAATGGTGTTAAAAGCACTGGAGAAATCAAAGAATGTGATTCTCACAGTGCCTCCTCCACCATCCAGGTGCGAATGGGCTCGTTGCAGCAGGTAGATGACAGCGTCATCAACTCCCAAGTGGGGCTGGTAAGCAAAATGTAGAGGATCTAGTGGTGGAGTCTCTCCAGCTGTCTCCTAACCTGGCCTGCAGTAACAGTCATGCGTGGGAGGGTGCTGGTGTAGTGGAGGAGGAGGAGAGGTGCTGCACAGGAGAGCTCACATCAGGGTAGTGAGGGGGGAGGGGAGGAAGCATATGGGGCAGTGAGGGTGTGTGGGGGTCTGGAGGTGTTGGGGAGACAACAGAGGCCTGTGAGCTGAACCTATTGAAGAAACTGTACAGCTCGTTTGCCCTCTCCAAGCTGCCTGATGACTGTCTGCTGCTCACCTTACACCCAGTGATCTGCTTCATTCCAGTCCACACATCCCTCACATTGTTGTGCTGGAGTTTGGCCTCCAGCTTCCTCCTGTAGGTGTCTTTACAGGCCCTCAGCATATCCCTGAAATCATGCTGCACTCTCCTCAGTTCTTCCCTGTCTCCAGACCTGAATACCCTCTTCTTCTTGTTCAGAAGGGCTTTCAGGTCATTGGTGATCCAAGGCTTATTATTAGGGAAACAGCGCACAGCCCGGGTTGGCATGGTGGTGTGGTCACAGAACCTGATGTATTCTGTGATGCAGTCAGTCATGCTGTCAAGATCCTCTCCATGTGGCTCAACAAGTACATCCCAGTCTGTTGACTCAAAGCAGTCCTGTAGTGCATCAGCAGCCTCCTGACTCCACCTCCTCACACTCCTAGTGTAAACATGCTGCTGCTGAAAAAGAGGGACATACTTTGGGGTCAGCAGGACCAGGCTGGGGTTGATCTTCCAAGGGGGCGGGGGGGCTGTGGGACTGTATGCATCCTTAGCATTTGCATACAAAAATTCCAGTGTGTTATCATCTCTGGTGGGGCAGTCAACATACTGGTGAAATGTTGGGAGGGTTTGTCCAGTGAGACGTGATTAAAATCCCCAGTGATGACAATAAATGCGTGCATCTGTATCAGGGCAACAGCGAAGTGGATGACATCACAGGCCACCGCTGCATCAGCTGAAGGAGGAACGTACACACTGATAATGATGGCAGTTGTGAATTCCCGGGGTAATTAATGGGGTCGCATCCCCACAGTCAGCAGTTCAATGTCCGGGCAACAGAGACGTTCCTTCACGTGAATGTCTGGGATTACACCACTTCTCACTCACATACAGTGCAATCCCTCCTCCTTTCTTCTTTCCACTGCTTGTCACGTCCCTGTCCATCCGAACAGTGCTGAAGCTGGGAACCACCACGCTGTGGTCCAGGAAGTGTGAGTAAAGCCATGTCTCCATGAAACACAACACACTGCACTCACGATATTCCTTCTGAGTCTTTATCAGCGCAACAAGCTCATCCGTCTTATTTCCTAGAGACCTCACGTTCCCCATGACGATCGCTGGTACAGCCGGTATGTGTCTCCTCTTCTTCGCCCACCATTTCACTCCGGCTCTGCAGCCCCAGCATCTCTTTGCCAGCACTTTCGGGACCTCGGGCCTGGCTCCGGGCAGCAGTACAGGTTCACACAGCAGTGCAGGTTTACACAGCGCACTCAGCTGGTCGCATGTGTAAACAATGCACTTAATGCGCTCCTGACCCTCCATTGCTAGGGCTAGCAGAAACATCATAATAAGTGCCGCAAAAGTTCAAAAAAGGAAAGTGTCCATTCTCTCACAGTCACCAGAGAAGAGCTGTCATACCTCGAAACGAAAATCAAAACAGAAACACAAAAAAAACTACGAAAAACTTGGAAACCCAGGGGAGATGCTCCAACAGGCTGTCACGGCAACATCTACATATAGATATACATATAGATATACGTATAGAAGATGTCTACAATCAATATCGTTTCAGGCTGTAGTCACCAGCCTGTCTCCAGAAACAAGGCAAATTGTTACGATCTTTATTTTGAGTACTCTCATAAATTCAGAAGGATCCGATAATTATCCCCCTTCAAGATAAAATAAACCCCTCTAGAGTCCTTTTTTACATTTCACACTGAGCTCTCATTGTTTCAAAACTGAATCCCCACGATTTATATTATGCAGAAGGCTGAGGCAGACATGCTGAAATTACTAAACAAAAAACAAACCACTAAAAGCAAGGAAACACTGTTTCTGACCATGCTTCATGCCCCCTCACAGAAAGAAAACAGTTATAAAGATCACTTTCTTACCAGATATTGGATTGCGTTATCATCAAAGTGTCTGCAGCTCTGAGGGAAGCGGTTCAGTAGGACTTTGATCAGACTCTGATACCAGGCTGGACTCAAGGTGAGGAAACAGTCCTGCAGCAACAAAACACACACTGTCATTTCATTAACCTGCCTGTCATTCACTATAAACCACATCTAGGGAAAATCAAAACACAAGATGGCTCATCATTAATGAAGTCCATCTGCTGTTATGGTTGCATGACATCAGCCAACATTTTGATTGAGATACTGTGTCTACAGATGACATTTTTCACTCCACAATTCTTGGTTTGGTTCACGTCAATAAAATAAAAAGGCTTCTATCAACTACCTATATACTGGTATTAGCCGCTGCTGATGAAGTTGTTTGATTTGTCCAGGTTTTCACATATGCATTCTGCTACCATCACAATGCATGGGTTGAATAGAGGATATTTCTCCAGTAGAATGTAAAGGTGTTCAGTCTGTAGATCATCCACAGTAACAGGGACAGTTTTTGGAAAGTTCCTGTTTAACCCTTGCATGGTATCCAGGTCAAATTGACCCATTTCAAATTTTTAAGAAAAATGGTACTTTTTTTCTTTTTTTGGAAATGTATATATTTTTTCTACCTGAAACTCAATGGCCTTAGCTTGATTTCTGTGATAAACATGTACAAACCAAAAAAAACAACAAAAAAAAACACACACATGCTACTATACCCCACACATTGACATCCTTCATATGGTCTTCGGTAAAGATGGCCTTTACTCGGAATATGCACCACAAGGAGCACCACAGGGGCAGAACAGCCCAACAGCCAGTAGCAACAAATAAAACTGACTGTGTTCTAGAGACTGATTGCAATCATTAAACATACAGTATCTCACAACAGTGAGCACACTCCTCACATTTCTGCAAATCTAGCACTCATACGTCCATTTTCCACAGACAACCTTGGATATGACGCTGAGCACGTGACCTCAACTTCTTTGGTTGACCATGGCGAGGCCTGTTCTGAGTGGAACCTGTCCTGTTAAACCGCTATATGGTCTTGGTTTCAGAGTGTTGGCAATCTTCTTATAGCCTAGGCCATCTTCTTTGCCATACGGTGCCATGTTGAACCTCCAGTGACCAGTATGAGAGAGAGTGAGAGCGATAAAATCGAGAAAATCGAATTACTGGCTGAAGCATTTAATAGGCCGGTATGCTAGGTGGCGCTGAACCCATTTCAACGAGCGGTAATAGAGAGTCACCTCCAGCTGACCTCTTTACGTCACCAGCTGCCTCGGCGTTCGAGAAAGATGGCATACGAAGAGCGAGACGAAGCTACATCTTTGTACATTTCGTATGCGGTGTACATGATAATTACACAAACTAGATGCACCATTGCGCTCTTGCTTGCGGTTATTTCGGAGGAAAGCCGCCGCCGCCTCTCTACTTCCGGCTCATGGCCCCGGTAAAAAAAATCTCGAGCCTGCGCAGAATGTAAAACTCCGATCCGATCTGATGGAGCGTATACATTTAAGAGTCATGCGACTATCAATCGAATAATCTAGGTGTATTAATCCGACTCTGGTCCGATTTTAGTCAGACTAAGGTGTATACATGCAACCTAAAAAATCAGATCATAGTCAGACTAATGCAGTAATTCGGTTTTCTTGTGTGTCATGTAAACACAATGACAGTTATACAAGCTAAAACTCACTACTTCCCATTGTTTCAAAGTGTAATTTCTTCAGTGTTGTCCCATGAAAAGATATGATAAAATATTTACAAAAATGTGAGGGGTGTTCTCACTTTTGTTTAGAGATCTTTATTGTTTGAAATTGAGATAAAGACAATTCATGTAGATGGTTATGAAGTAAATATCTCTTTCAGCATTGTTTTTAAAACCCCAAATATGTACTGGGTCAATTTGACCTGAGGGATACCAGAGGGTCCCAAAAAGACAATATATATAATTTACAATTGACATTCATTGTGTTGGGATGGAGGAATAAATCTGAGATGGCATTTCAGTTACAATTAGACACACTGATATTCAGGTGGCTCATAATAGGTTTAATTCAATTAACAGCATCTATCAAATATCTGATATATCAAGCAACATGTTGACATATCCAACACCACCACCTCCCTTAAAACTACAGCTGGGTATTACTACTGATTTTCGGAATCAATTCAATCCTAAATCACAAGGTTACTACTCTATTATAAATTCAAGGTTGATTAAGTTAGGGATTTGAAAGAAATTCTCAGAGAACTAATATTGTAAACAGAATAGCAGAAGGAAACCTCTGACCCAGTGTGCATTATTAAAAATATGGGTGCTTTTGAGATTTGTTGGTTAATTCTACCTACAGTGAAATGAATGGGACAGTGTTGTGATTTTTTTTGGCATCTAGCTATTGTATGGCAACAAAAGTAAATAAGAGAAGAAAAACAGGAACTTCTTGATGCCTACTGCCCACACTGTGTAAATAGCAAATGTACATTGTGCCCACCTGTGCGCCTCTTAAAGTGAGGTGTGGTCAGGTGCATTGCCAGTGCATTGCTATATTGAGGCAGCAGAAAGTGACTGTGCCATGGACCAACAAAAAGCTGGTCTAAAGTCAAAGGTGCTCTGTGTTTCCTGCTATTTAAAGCAGTATTCACACTGTAAGTTGCACCTACACCTGACGGGTTCATAACACGAAACACTCTGATTTTACAAGGTACAAGGTAAAATTATTGGAATTTTTTATATAAGCGTTTAGAATACAAATTCATGTTAAAATCCTAGATTCCTGCTACATTTTTTTTGGCAATGGGAGAGTTGAGGATGCGTTTCAGAAGTCTCACAGTCTGAGTCTGGTGGTATGTCAGCAGATACTTCTGTACGTACTGCCAGAAGGCAGCAGGATGAACAGTCTGTGGTTGGGTGGGTGCTGTCTTTAAGCATCTTTGGGCTCTGAGCATCTCACTTCACTGATGTCACTGATCTCTGTAGATGTACCAGTGATGTTCTGGGCATTTTAATCATCGGTTGTAGAGCCTTTCTGTCCTGGGTTGTACAAGAACCAATCCAGTTGGTGATGCTTCAAGTCAGGATGCTTTCCTATCGCTTCTATGTAGAAGTTTTTCAGAATCTTGTTCTGGAATTTAGCCTTTTATGATTCTTTTTATGAGGCTACTCTTAATCATTTTACATTTTTCTATAAGCAGTACTATCACTTCAGCAAATATTGTGGCAAAGCTGAAGAGGAAACTCTCGAGGAAAACAGAGAGACAGCAGACAGCTGCTTCACTCCACACTATTTTACTGTATGAATCTGAACTGTGTGACCTTTTCACGTGTCGAGGATCACAGAACTAACTGATCCTGAGTTTATCAACAGTTTCTTGTGTGCAAATATGCATGTTAATATAGACATGCATAAATCTGAACATATTTCACCAACCTCCATCTCACCCACTATGATCATTTTTATGACCCATCCCGCCTGATCCATGGACTGAGATCTGCACACCACAAAACACAGCACAGCAGAAACTCCTTCTCCTCCTCAGTAAAATATCAGTGTATTTTCTCATATGTAGTCAAACACAGTTGTTGATGGGGTCAGATGAAATTGTGAGCAGAGGGCCCAGCAGCCACGGACCACCTTGGTACCTGGCTCTTAAAGGGAATGGAGATGGCACTCTGATTGGTTTATGTTATGCCCAAAACACGTCCAATGTGATTAATTCAGAGTCTTAATACACAATATGCAATACCTTTGCACAGTGTGCCTCACTTTGCACCCACATAATCCACTGTTTAACCAAAATGCTATACAGTAACACAAGTATTTGTTGTCTTTTTAAGGTTTACTTGCCCAATGGAAAATCCACCTGCTTGCTGTTAATTGACGGCTGGTAAGTTTGGACCCTGTGAAATGCATCCACAGGAAAAAGGCATATCCTGATAGATCAATCTGAGATTAATTAATTGATATAGGATCATTCAAACAAAGACTGATATGAACAGGAAAATATATATATGTTTTTTTTAACGCAGCCATAGGCAAAAGGAGCATAATCCAAAACAAACTACAGAATAACTTGATTTATGAGGGGAGAACTGTCTAAAAGAAATTGTCAAAACCAAGCAGGGGTATTAGGAACATGTACAGTTAAAGGTTTGACCAAATATTACTCAGACTTGCCACATAATATGCCCCTCCTTAGTACCAGTATTTGCTGAGGTCATTCAGCTACTTTAAAGGTAAATAGTTTTTTGAGAAACATTAATTATCCAGCTTTAAAAGGTGTTATTTGTAAGAAAAGATTATCTTTTAGTCTCACTCCCAACTCTTCAAATAACAACACTTTGGGATGGCAGCTGAGCCAATCTACAATTCCAAAGTGTCAGTTTTTGTGGAGTTGAGAAACCCAGTGCATCATTATTTGACAAAATGAGAATGAGACCCAAAAATATATTTTTCTTACAAAATGCAACTTAAATGTGACAACGTTAAACCCTTGGATGCATCCAGAAACAGAACTCATTCCGTCTTGTGAACAGTTTTACATAAAAAGAAGTGTAGGAAAATTTACATTAATATTACACTGTGCCTATGCCTGTCTCCAGCCACGTCAGATGACTTGTGAGTTCACTTTGTCCTGAGCCTGTTGTTCTGAAATAATTGAATAACTCCTTTATGCCCAACACCGACAAAGGTTCGCAGCAAATCAACTATTTTGATGACAGTTAAATCCATCTGACAGCAGCCAATCGAGGTATGAGGAGAGAAAGGTATGTTTGGAAGTGCTTACCAGTAGCAGGACAAATATATCAATTTTAGTTTAGTTGGAGGGAATCTTACCAGCTGTGGGTCAATCTCCCCCACCGAGCGGCTCTGTACAGCCTCCAGCAGCCTCCTCCAGCTCGCTGAATGACAGCTTGGTCAGCTTCAATTTGTCAAGGGCAAGATGCTCTCCATGAAACAGCCTCCTCCACAGATTTTCTCTCTGCGACAGTGGCCCATCGCCTGCTCCACACTGGCCTGGATCTGTCTGCAGGCTGATGCAACCTCGTTGTTGAGCAAAGGGAACAGAGGAGAGCTATAAAGTAGCCCCTGAGCCTCTGGTCCACCCCCTGCCAGAGGGTAAAACTCATTGCCATCACTAGGGGCCAAGGCTGCTGCAACTCCAGATGCAGTTTCCTCCCAGAGTTTCCTGCTCAGCATTACGTGACCCACAGGCCTCTGCTCGATCTGAGGGGAGCCAGCCTCCCACTTCACCAGGGTCACGGTGGATCTGAGGAAGTTTCTTGAAACGCCGCATGTCGGCAGTGAGGCGGGGGAATAGCTCTCTCTGACTGGTCATGATCACATAAAACCGCAACCTACAATTAAGATCATACATCAGGTGATTTTGGCTTATCAAAGAAATATCACTTTACATGTTTGACTGTATGAGTAACACAGAACCCAAAGATATATATTATATATATAGGATCTATTCTTTCTTATCTCTTTACCTCAGCAAATGCCTCTCCCCGTCTGATTGTTCCTCAAATGGAGCAGCATTATGACACACCACCAGGGACACATCAAAGTCATCATGGTGGTGCAGGCCCTCCAAATCCTTGTAGGAGCCCGAACTTTAGCAGGAAATAACAGAAAAAAGATTAGGTTGAAATAAAGAAGCTTACATAGAAATATATTCATTCTGTAATTCTGATGTTTTTTGTACCTGTTCCACAGCGCCACTAGAGCATATTCATGCATTTCAGGCATCCCTTTCTTGTTGTCAGTGGTGACTGTAGACTTGGACATGCGAAGTGGCTTCATGTTGTAGGTGCTGGCATGGTCAGTGATGTAGTTATACAATTGATGAGCTGTTATCATCCTTGTGGAGATGGAGAAGCTCCCTGATGAACAGAAGGATCAGAGGGTCACAGAGTTTTAAAATTCTTCATGTGACTATGTGATGCAAATATCTATCTTTTATCTCATCAGTGAGTTGAAAGGACTCCTGGTTAAGCTAACACTGGGGAAACACACAAATGCACATTACTAACAGCATCTATTTTCTGTGGCAGTGAGACAATTTTCAGTATTTAAGAATTTCTTTATTGGATTTTCGGTTGGCTAGCAGTGAGCCATACAGACAGCTCGAGGAGATTCCTGGTGTCCAGCAGAGATTATTAGCTAGACTCACATTCACAACATAAGGCAAATACCAGGGATGCACCAAATATTCGGCCACCAAAAATGTTCAAATAATTTTATCACCAAAACGACACGGCCAAAACAGAAAGTTGTGATGACTCAGACAAAAACCGCAGCCAGCACACTCTTGTCTGGATATGCGCCAACGTGTCTGTGGTGTGGACGTATTTAAATATATCTAAGAACGACCCACGGATAGCAATTTGCACAACTTGTAATGCTGAAATATCAAGAGGGGGTGCATCTGCAAAGAGTTTCTCCACGTCGGGTTTAATTAATCACCTGAAATGCAAACATCCTGATTGCCATTCTGAGTATGAGAAGAATGTGGCACAGAAAAGGCAAATTAATCTGAGCACGCCCACTCTGTCTGTGGCGGACGTTTTTGAAAAGGCAAGAAAGTTTTCCAGTGATGGTGCCAAGGCAAAGGGCATCACACCAAGAAATATGGAATTCACTGCCTTAGATGATCAGCCATCCTCTGTCGTAGAGGATGTGGGATTTCTTAGGCTGATAGAACATATTGAGCCCCGTTATGCCATGCCGAGTAGACGACATTTCTCAGACGTGTGTTTACCTGAGCTGTTTAATGTTGTTGCAACTCACGGCCATGAGCTTATAGCATCAGATATTTCAGCAATCAGTTTCACGACCGACATGTGGAGCTCAGACGTCAGCCTCTCCAGTATGCTCAGTCTAACCGCACAGTGGATCAATACAGATTTCAAGCAGAAAAAGATTCTCCTCCATTCACAAGAGTTTAGAGGGTCACATACAGCAGCTGCCATTTCTGATGCATTCGCCAGTAGGTTCGACACCCAACATATCGACCCATCTTAAGTGCATGCCATAGTCAGTGACAATGCAAGAAATATCGCAAAAGCGATAGAAGAAAGCCAGCTGAAAGGAATATGGTGCATGGCCCACACACTACATCTGGCTGTGAACGAGGGAGTGCAGCGTAAAAGACGTATTGGCAGAAGAATTGTTGGCCACTTTAAACATTCTCACCTGGCCTATTCCCGCTTACAGTCTATGCAAGACCGGTGGGTCTTAATAGAAAACATTCTCTCTCTTCTTGCCCCCTTTGAGCAGCTAACTAAAGAATTCAGCTCCTCTGATGCATCTGTAGCAGATGTTATTCCTTTATTTTGGCACTAAAGCGTCTTCAAAGCAAAGAAGTTGAGACGCACCACGGAGTGAAAACAATGAAAAGTTCACTCATAGAGTCTGTTAGCACACGTTTCACTGAGATCTATTCGGATCATCTGCACTTCATGGGGACTGAACTTGATCTGCGTTATAAAGATCATTACTTGGATGTGGGATTAAAGCAGTGTGCATGAGAAATGATCCTGGCCACGATGGATGCGGGGAAGCCGCTTGGAGACGGAGAAGCGCACACAGCGCAGCAGAAGGAGAGCAGAGCACAGAAAAAAGGATTGTCTCTCTGCATCAGATGAGGGGCATGCACCCTCGCTGTCTGATATGTTCAGTGAGATCCTGCAAGTGCACCAAGTAATAGGTAGGTTATTCTGTTCTGACTTACTATATATGTGACTGTCAGATCATTTTATTTTTTATTTTATTTGACAAAAATGTTTATTTATGCACTGGCCCTATTTATCTTTCTCAAATGTCAGGCAGAGGACAAGCTCAACCGCTCAGCAGTTAGATGTGTCTGAAGTCCCCATCTCCAGAAGTACTAACCCTCATTACTGGAGAAATAACAAAGGCCGCTGTCCTGACCCAGCAAAGTTGACACTCAAGTACTTGTCTGCTCCGTGCACAAGCACTGACAGTGAGAGACTGTTCAGTGCTGCAGCTCATATTCTCGATGAGAAGAGGAACAGACTTCACCGTGATAATGCAGAGAAGCTACTCTTTATCAAGAAAAATCTGCCACTTTACCCAAAGAAGTAGAATGGGCTTGTGTCTAGTGTTTAAATATTTGTTTTCCACTTTGCACATCTGCAGTTCTTGGTGCATTTGTTTCTGTTAAAGGCCTATGGATGTTTTGATACACTGTTATGTTGAGGCCTACAGAGATCACATTGTTATATCTTCCAGCAGTTGCAGTCTTGTTCTGAATGCACTTTTGTTGTAGTAGTCCTACAGAGAAAATCTTAAAATGCATTTGATTTTTTTATGAGAGAACATATTAATTTGACAATCTTTCGCAAGCCAGTAAGTTATAGGCATTTACATTATTATCTATTTAATGTACACATCTAGCGAGGTCAAGTTAAACATTTTATTTGAATTTTTATTTTATATTGTGCATTGTTGTAATGTCAGTGCTAAATAAATATGTCATACTTTTTGTAACTGATTTATTCTTTGAATTGCAATGCCTTGATTTTAGGGAGGTTAGTACAACAGTCATAATTGCCATAAATGCAATCTGTACCAATAATTGGCATAATAATTTCTTTTGGTGTTTCTTTGGTTTTTCAGTTTTCGGCCTCGGATTCCTCATTTTCGGTTTTTGGTTTAAGCCAAGAATTTTCAATTTGGTGCATCCCTAGTAATGCGAAAATTAAAATAAAATAAAAATGTATTGAATATAGAAGAGTCCAATTAGTCCAACAACACCAATCAAAATGGCCTTTAAGTTACAGTGTTTTTGGTGGTTTACTCCATGTTGCACGTGGAATTATGGTCTGAAAGGAACAGTTCACCCAAAAATGAAAATTCAGTCACAATCTACTCACCCCCATGTCAACGGAAAGTCAGGTGAGGTTTTGTAGTCCAGAAACAATTAACTTCAGTGTGCTAATATGTATATTTTCAAGTGAACTGGTTGAGTTTGTGCACCCACTTCAGACAGGGTGCACACTAACTTTTCTCTGTCGTGTCAAATATCCATTCAACAGTTGACCACACGCATCTGTAATGTAATATTGTGAAATGCTGTTCTGTAGAGGGTGAGGACAAGGCATGTAGCAACCCCGAAAAAAAACGTCTTAAATCACCTCAGTACTTATTCGCTGTCATAAAAATTGACGTCTTGATCAAAAGTTCAACTTGTATCACTTTGGTTAAGGTTAAGAAAATTATTAATGTTTTTGTTACAAAACATTTGACAGTGTAATACCACAGTTGAAATGGTTGCATGACAACCAGGACAATGCACCGTGCCACAAAGCAAAAATGATTCAGGAATGGTTTGAGGAGCACTACAATGTGTTTGAGATGCTGACTTGGTCCCCAAATTTCCCACATGTCAATTCAATCGAGCATCTGTGAACCTAGAACTCAAAGGATCTGCTGCCACCTTGGTGTCAGATACCACAGCAAAACTTCAGGGGTCTAGTGGAGTCCTTGCCTCGAAGGGTCAGGGCTGTTTTGGCCACAAAAAAGGGACCAACATGATATTAGGCAGGTGGTCATAATGTTTTGCCTGATCGGTGTAAAGTGTTACTAAAACATAGTTCTTTGCATAACTGTAAATAAAACAGCAATATCTAACTTTCTACACTGTGAGTTTATCCCATGGTATTCTGATGTATACATTCAACTTATACTTTGATCTTTCCAATGCAAACCATTAGTGATTCCACAGTGATTCTGAATATCAAGAGCAACTGGAGTTGCAAGGAAACCTGAAATATCACTAAATCACTATATCACTACCACAAAGTTACCTTGAAAGACATGGTTACGGCCAAATTTGGGAATGTCTGGGTGATGGGAGATGAAGTCGTCGAGGAAGTCGGTGAGCTGGTAGCCCTGGCGAAGAGTCATGTGGCAGCCAACCAAGTACTGGTGAACCACTCGCAGGTGGAAGTCGTAGCTGAAGGAGTGAACATGCATCAGGTCCCGTACCTTATCACACTCCTCAGTGAAGAGCATAGAGAGCTAAAATAGAGGGATAGAAGTCATTACCAGCACAGAATGAATAGTGGACAGTCACAGAGCAAGGGAAGTGACAGTAAGCAAACATTTTCTCAACTGCAGAAGGTATTCAAAACTGAAGTCTGCCCATTTTTATGACACAGCTCATTCTGGAAATTATGAGATTCTGGAAGATGAGGCTTTCTTCCTCTGAATGGTTATCTGTAGATCATCCACTGGTGAACCTGCTTTGCATTTGAAGGGGTTTACCTCCCCTTTCCAGCTGCTCCCAACTTTGACTGCTTTGTGCTTTGCACATTGCTGCTCTGTGACTCCCATTGCTTCCTGTGTGAGAGTAGTTTGTATGTTAATCAATATTAATCAAATTCAAAATAGGAATTACCGCAGAGCTCTCTTTTGCTACAGAAAAAGCCTGTGCCTTCTGTGTGTGTGTATGTGTATATATATATATGAAGTTAATGACAGTGGCTACATTGATGGGGATAGTCTGTAATCATGGGGGTCATATGAAAAGAAGAGAGTACACAAAGCAAGTTGATTGAAAAGAAACAACATTCATGACAGGAAAGCCTAAAAATTATCACATCCACTAACATTTCTCTTCAAGGTTGCACCACTTTCTGTCCTGGAAAAACAGAAATATTTAAACATGTCCCATGTCCTCGTTACATGTACAAACACTTTTTTATAACTATATATATATATATATATATATATATATATATATATATATATATATATATATATATATATATAAACTAAAACGCTAACCCTTACCCTAACCCTATCTGTGAACACACCACTACAGCAGTCTAGGCAACTGAAAGTAATGTGTGTGTTTCTTTTTTTTTTTTTACGTCTTCCTTGAAGTTGTAAATTGCTACAAAAAATTACAAATAATGGTAAATTCACATCATAGATGTCTAATTTAAATCACATGCTGTATTTTGACATTTCACACAACGTTTACCTCTACTACTTCCTGTAAAACAATTATCTGTTGCTTTGTCATATGATTATATATTTTTTAGTGCCTAATTTCAAATACAGTAGTAGTAGTCAGAAAATACATGCATTTTTTTAACCTTATCAATGAATGGTGAACAGTGTAAAGACCAGGGACAAGAACTATTAAAAAAAAAAAACAACAACTAAGAAATGAATTAAATAACGGGAATTGAGTCAAAAAAACAACATTGTGGCTTATATCTAGAGACTGCTGTTCAAGATACTTCTATTTTCTTTGCATTTTCATCTTCTGAGAGACTTTGTGCATGCTAGAACAGCTGCTCTATGCTTAGAATAACAATTTGAACTCTGACACATGCACTTACTTTCTGAATCATCAAATTTTCTGATTAATTCCTGGGTAATGTTACTATAGAAGACATTTATAAATGTAGTCTCAGACTTCTGGACTCCACTGTACATAAAATGAACTGTACAATTGTTTCCATCTTTGCAATTGCTTACATGTGAAATGTAAATGTGCCAATATGTATATTTTACAAGTGAAAAAGGGTGTTTCCCATGTGATGATAAAGTAAAATTTGTTTTGACATATTTGGGAATCGGGAAATTATTCTATGTATATAATATCAAAGGATAAGCTCACGCAAAACTGAAAATTCAGTAATTATATACTCATACCTGTGGTCATGGAAAGTCGAGTGGAATCCTAGTCAACAAAACATTCTGGAGCTTCACAGCAAAACAGCATTGCAGCATTCTCCTAAACAACTGAAGTAGATGTAGACTTGTTTTGAAACTTGATAAAACAACAGCTTGCCCAGCATAATCCAAGCCTCCAAAAGCCCAGAGTTCCCAATATTATTTATATTTAATAATGAAATCTTCACTGTAGCTTGTAACCTAAAAGCTTCTTTTTGAAGTGGGTGCAAGAGATTGCTTAATTGCATGTCAACAGTACGAATAACTTATTTTTAAATCAACTTGGGATCTCAGGGCCTTCGGAGACTTGGATTCACTGACCAAACTGTATGGAGCAATTATGTTCTTCCAGTTGTTTTTTACATTTTAAAGATCCCAAGCTTCTTCAGGGGTTTAGGAATATGCTGCTATGCCGTTTTGCTATAATGCTCCAGAAATGTTTTGCGGATGACAAAACTTCACCAAACTTTCCATCAGTATGGGAACATGTGAAAATTGACTGATTTTTCAGTTTTGCATGAACCTTTCTATTAGATCTAAAAATACTGGAATCAACTACCTACTATATGGGCATAATTAATCGTACAATGGAGCTCCCCCCATGGGACGCAGACCTCAAAGTCCCACCTCTTTTAGCACATCCAATCACTGACTTGCACTCCATTTCAAACAGAAGAAGCCCTAGAATTGGACTCTGGATAACCACACACTTTCGTTCACTCATGTGTGTATTTATTGACCCAGAGGCAGGATATCAGGATATCTACCTGATTTTTACAATCTGTCCACATGATCGTCTGTAGCGAGCAAAGCAGCAGCAGTTTTCAGCCCTGTGTTATTCAATGATTGAACCTCTGAACCCAAAGAGATACAAAAACTGAAAGATGTACAAGAAGACCTGACTCTTGGCAACCCCCAGGCTACCAAAGATGCATCAGAAAAATGGCAAGATTATTA
>NW_023504064.1:0-7500 GCF_904848185.1 Acanthopagrus latus
CACAGACATTAAGTGTTTTTTAAGTGTCAAAAGCCTAACTGAAATGGAGGACTTGTGGGTCTCTCTCTCTGTCTGTCTGTCTACATAGCAAACTTCCCTGCCAATTGATAATGGATTACTGAAAGTGTTTATAGGATTACAAACAACAAAAAAAATCTACCTCTACAGAACCTTTAGTGATGAATTCCTATATGTTTAACCTACTATGTGATATGTCAGTGAAAGACATCTCCTTGAATGACGCTTGATTATGAAAAGTGACTTAATATAAACATCTTTATAGGTAGAAATTGTTTCCATATTGTTGTGACACTTGGAATAACAACCTCAGCTAGTCAGTGGCAAAGATAATCAGTTTCAGTGGAAGTAACGTAGCAAGCTGCAGTGCCCCAAAGGTCTACTGGTGGTGTACTGGACTGATTCCTTGAGCTTTGGGTAAATATATTACACTGTAGAAACTTGTTAAATAGTTTACCCCAGACTTGCTAGATCCATGAAGGCCATTCAATTGTTCTATATGGGTTATTTGGGCGTTTTGTTCACCGTAACTAAAAAGTAATTAGTTGTAAGTGATTTATCACTCTATGCTTACAGTACATTGTCATGTAACATATTACATTAAAATCAAGGTAGCTAGTATTATGAAATATATTGCATTTCAAAAATAATGTTAATGTTGAAGATGTTTTTATTTGAGGGGGTCTTTTGTATTTCTGATGGTATATCGGAGTATCTAGGTTGTACACAGTAAAAGAGTTTGTCTACAAAAAGACGTTGTGTTTTATTTTGCAATAAAATTCACATGGGGTCAGAATTCGGTGTAACACCGGAACCAACGTTTTTGTTCCCTGTGTGCAGCCGTTTTTTTTACGACTTCCTGATGTCTTCGTGGACGAAGACATTACCACTAGTTGCGGCTGCAGTCGAGCTCCCTACAAAATGGACTATCGTCGGATAAAAGGACTTTCACAGGTAAGTTTTACAAGATGCATTGTAACGACGCGTGATGTGATGGCGCATTGCAGTTTTTATTTCCCCGAAATAAATTCAGTATCTGTAATTTGCAACGATTTTGTTGAGGCTATGTAATGCGAGTTGCGCAAACGTGAAGCTAGGCGTTAGCCCGGATCAAGAAAGCTAATTTAGTCGATAGTTTAATTGATTAACTGTTGTGATGGACTATGCGTCAATTAAAAAGGAATTATGTGGTTTGCCTCGAAGTTATGCTTAAGTTGTTTTTGTACATAGGCTAATGTTCCCTGGTTGAGAATAAAGTAATGTTGGCTGAAGTAGCCCAGATCATCAAAGAGCCCAGTGTTCATAAATGAATGCATAGATCAAGCTAGCTATCGTTGGCTAACGATTACTTACGTTACATCTCATTACTTACGGTTGATTGGAGTAGTTAAATACGTCTGAGATTGAAGAAAACCAAGGAAGACGAAGCAGGAATTATAAACAAATGCGTAGATGATAAATCGGAACTATTTACAAGAAAAAATTATATATTCACAGGCATTAATTTATTCTTTAGGCTGATGATAACGAGAGCTGTTGACAAAGATAATCGGTTGTAGATCGGAGTGTGATAACGGTCCGCACGCGCTGGTAATTTAACCGCCTCTGCAATGCGCTCGTGATGGACTGTGTGTGTGTGTGTGTGTGTGTACATGTGTACATATCGGAGTAACGTTTGATTGTAGGATAATTTCAGTTACTAAGATAGGTTCACTAGTATTTTTCTTGTTTACCTAAAGTATTGTCAGTTTCAATAGTTTTTTCACTTATCTTTTGTTGAAGATCTTTGATTAGAGATGGAGTCCCCAAGATATGATATGATGAAGTCTGACATGTCCCAGAAGACCCTGGTTCGAGTAAAGCTCGGGGCTGACTGGATGATGATCAAGAGCTTCTTAAACAGAGATGGATGAAATAGTATGAGTAAGCCCCACAATGTATATACTTAACTGTGTGTATTTTGGTACTTTTATTTCATTTAATATTTTTGTGACTCCTTTCCTTACAATGTCCTTTTTGTCCAGGCAAGGAATATCATCTCAATTTCCTGTTCTCTATGGGGAAATGCTGATAGCAGGCCATATGTTTATATGTCTTTCAACATAAACCAAAACACGTTATCAACATGCAGAGATCCTCGGGGCCCGTGAAGGAGGAGGATGAGAACAGTGGCATCCTACACGTGTTCACACAAGTCAATGATGTCTTCCAGATCAGGAAAAAAAAATCTCTGTGAGCCATCTCAAGAGAAGCTCAAAATTGAAAAAAGGTAAACATGCTACTATTTAAATTTTTGGAGGGCAACAAGGCCTCTACCTCTCTGGGTGGCTCACCTGTGACTTCAATGCCAGTGGTTCTGAAGAACACTGTCCTTCTGTCCACATTTATCTGGTACAGGGATCCATACCCCCTGAGGCTGTGAAATAATGTAACGTTAGCAATAGAAGTCTATTGTGAAAGCCAACTGAGAAAAACTTGTAGTTTAGCCTGCTAACATAGGCTGCTGCTTATGCTAAATTTTGACCAACATTTTGTTGTCACCTAGTTCACTTAAAGTAGAGGTATATTACTGACACAGTTTTTCTAAGAATGAAGGGGTGTTGGCTGAATTGGCCCATTTCACCAAAGAAAGCCCAGTGTTTATAAATCAAGATAAAGCTAGCCATTGTTAGCTAAATTACATACCAGTCGATTTAAATAATTAAGTCTGAAAATGAAGAAGACGAAGGCATCACAGCAAAGTCCCTGACCTTAAGGTAGAGACTCTAATCTTTTCCAGATCAAGGTGCCAGTCTGAATTGCTTAAAAATCAAAAATACATGTTGGACCAAATTATGCTTGTGTGCCGAACAGCAGATATGATCATCATTCTGGAGCACCAGAAAGTCGTCCAGACCCAGATTCACCTTGCCTCACCTGTTACTCCTCGGGGGAGTGCAAAGCTCTGCAGGGCCTCATGACGGTGGAGGTGGAGGCAAGTTTTTTTTTTCATGGATTCTAGTATTAAGATGGTTAAGTGACAGTGAGGTTCAATAGCACTGTGGCCTTTGCGCTTTATTTACTCCTGTAACAGACTGGTGTGTTGATACTAATAGCCAAGGGGTATGTGTTGACATGTGTTTGCATTTTGTAAACAATTTACACCTGTTGTCTGTGGACCAAACATATAAAAAGTAAAGATATTAAGGTATAAAAAAAAAATGATAGGCAAAAATAACCCAATAACCCTAATTTCATGTAGTGTATTTTATTCCTCTCCATGTTGTGGGATCCTAAGTTAATATTGTTCACTTCCATTAAATTCCTTTCACGTTACTTTAAGATCCTGTCATTTTAACGTCAAATTGTTCATTGGTTGGTATGAAATGGAAAGTGTATTTAATTCATTTGAATAATCAACCCATCACACAATCATAGAAAATGCCCTGAAATACACTTCAAGGCTAAAATTAATTACCTGGACTTCATAGGAAACCTTTGTCTCAAGATGTATTTCTTTTTTTCTCTCTTTTGTTTATACTTTATTTCTTTATGAGTCAACATTGACTGAGGTGCCTTCACAAAAATCTTTGCTCTCTTACATGCATTTTACAGTGGTATTCATACCATATTTCCATAAAATCCTGTAAGGTTCCTTCTGGTTGATCAAAGTGGGATGTGTGATTGTGGGATTCTAACTTAATACTGTTCAGTACCATTTAATTCCCTTCAGGTCACTTGAGTTATGTTCATATCATTTTAATGTCATCAAAGTGAATTCAATTCAGTTCATCAACTTTTTAATCCTACTAAGATACTCATAGGCTATTCGATCACGTATTCACAATGTATTATTATGTTTATAAATTAGTTTCAACATCTGAACAAGTATCCACTTTTGATTCATGATTTATTATCAAATAGTCTGTGTAGTAATTATTGTGCAATGAACTCGTAATGCTCACATGAATAGATTTGAAATTGTTTTGTAAATGTTTTTGAAATATGTTTTGATTTCTATTTGTGTATCTCATCAGGCTTGTTTGTATATTATGCTGTGGATTTGACTTCTACTGCTTTATTACTGCAAATACGTCAATTAAATTTTGAAATGGTCTAATTACTGTGTGAATTACAAATGCTGACAAAATGATAATCAGATTTAAGACAATTAAAATGTATTTGTAATGAAGGCTCTTGACTCATAATGTTTTGGTAGAATATAGAGACAAATACTTTGGTATGATGTCTTCCACAACTACAACTGCTATTTCTGGTACTACTACTAATAGCTGTACTACTAGTACAGCTACCACTAATACTACCACTACTGCTACCACTAATACTAATATTAGTCATCTTCACAACCATTGCAAATACTTATATAGAGAAAACATTTGGCTATCAAAATGTACAGCTTTTGAACTATGCTACTATTTTTCTGCAAAAGTTTGGGAGGCATTTTCCCATTCATTCCTGTCTTTCTCGGTCTATCTGTCTGTCTCTTTCTCTATCTCTGTGTTTATTTTCCAATCCACTGTACATTGAGGGCCCTTTTTTCTGTCACTAACTCTTCCCACACCGCTGACTGCATACAAACAAACAATAGATCACAACGTGCAGGTCGATCTGACTTGGTATGCTATCATGTAGTTTTTCAGAATGTCAATTTTTGGAAGGAATGAATGGGACGAAGTCAAAAAAGTCGCAAATCTCCTTCTCTGGCATACGTTGACCTAGACACACCATTCAAACTGTAAAATGTACATACAAGTCAAAATTATCAACGTGATCTCATACTTTTGCCTTAGCTTTCATAGTTTTTTCATCACGGGACAAAGCGCACAGCCCACTCTCGCGATTCCCCGGCGGGGAATTGTCTAGTTAGTGGGCTGTGCTCGCCAGGTCTTCTCTCTCACAATGCGTCCACTGTCTTTGTCTCTCTCTCTCTCTCTCTCTCTCTCTATCTGTCTGCCTCTATCTCTCTATCTGTCTGTCATCCTCTCTCTCTATCTGTCTGTCTGTCTCTATCTGTCTGTCTCTCTCTCTCTCTATGTGTCTCTCTCTCTCTCTCTCTCTCTCTCTCTATATATATATATATATATATATATATATATATATATATATATGTTTTTCTTTCTGTCTCTCTGTCTGTCTGTCTCTGTCTCTCTCTCACTCTGTCTCTCTCTGACTGTCTGTGTCTGTCTCTCTCTCTCTCTTTATCTGTCTCTCTCTCTCTCAATCTGTCTCTCTCTCTATCTCTCTCTCTCTATCGCTCTCTCTCTCTACCTGTCTATCTCTCTCTCTCTATCTCTCTCTCTATCTGTCTGTCTCTGTCTATCTGTCTGTCTGCCTCTCTCTCTTTTTATATATATATGTCTGTCTGTCTGTCTGTCTGTCTCTCCCTCTATCTCTCTGTTTATTTTACAATCCACTGTACATTGAGAGCCAGTTTTTCTGTCGCTAACTCGTCCCACACCGTTGAGCGCACACAAACAAACAATACATCAAAACGTGCGGCTCGATCTGACTCGGTATGCTATCATTCAGTTTTCCAGAATATCAATTTTTCGCGTCGTAAGACGCGAAAAACTACCAAACATCTCCCATAAGGAATGAATGGGACGAGGTCAAAAAAGTTGCAAATCTTCAACATTATTCAAACATCTCTTGCTCTGGCATACGTTGACCTAGACACACCATTCGAACTGTAAAATTTACATACAAGTCCAAATTATCAACGTGATGTCATACTTTTGCCTTAGCTTTCATAGTTTTTTTGTCACGGGCCAAAGCGCACATCCCACTCTCGCGATTCCCCGGTGGGGAATTGTCTAGTTAGTGGGCTGTGCTCGCCAGCCCACTATGGACACCTCTATAGCTCTGCTATAGGGTGTCCATAGTGGGCTGTGCGAAGCACAGCCCACTATTACTATTGCTCGCGCCTCGTCTTAATAATTAGTGGGCTGTGCTCGCCAGCCCACTATGGACACCTCTATAGCTCTGCTATAGGGTGTCCATAGTGGGCTGTGCGAAGCACAGCCCACTATTACTATTGCTCGCGCCTCTTCTTCTTATTATTTTTCATCCTCCCGCTCTTTTTCGGCAGCTAACTAGTCCCGCACCGTTTGTCGCACACAAACAAAAAATATATCAAAACGTGCGTCTCGATCTGACTCGGTATGCTATCATTCAGATTTTTGAAATTCGAATTTTTCGCGTCGTAAGACGCGAAAAACTGCGAAAAATTTCCCATAAGGAATGAATGGGACGGGGTCAAAAACGTCGCAAATCTGCAACGTTATTCAAACATCTCCTGCTCTGGCATACGTGCGCCTAGAAACACCATTCCAACTTTAAAACGTAGGCACAGGTCTCGTCTATTTAAGTTGTATTTGAACTTTTTTCCTACGATGTATCGTTTTTGAACTCTGACCCTTTAACGATGATGCGTGATTTGGGGAAAATTCAGGGTTTTCAATGAGTGTGTATGGCGGAATGTTCGCGCAGCAGAGTGCAGGAGACCAACTGACAGAGTGAGAGAGACTCAAAAAAAACCTCAGAAATTTTCTCTTTCCGTGACGATCCCGGCCACAAATTACGCTCAAAAACAGTGATATTTTCCAGAGTTGTAGCCACACTTGTCTTCTCTCTCACAATGCGTCCACTTTTTCGGTCGGATTTACGGTTTTTGAATCATCTGCCTCTGACCGACCAGAGGAGCTCTCACTGGCTCCATTCACTCCAATGTTAATCGGGAAGAGGTTTTTCGAAACTGCACCCTTTTTGAGATCGCTCCCGTTACCACATTTCTGACACAAGGACCACGAAACTTGGTGAGCTTGTTCTTTAAGGCATTTCTGGCTTGACCGTGAAAAATTTTTGCTGCTATCATGTACGGTTTTGAAGATATGGCACCGGTTTGACGTCCTGCATGTGAGGCTGAAAGGGCTGAGAAACAGCTGTGCCAGTCCGTTACCGGGGGGCAGGGGGGGGGGTCAGCAACGATCACCGTGGCAACCAAGATCAGCTGGGCCAGCACAGACAGTCTGTCTGTCTCTCTCTCTCTCTATCTGACTGTCTGTCTCTCTCTATCTGTCTCTCTCTATCTCTCTCTATCTGTCTGTCTATCTGTCTGTCTCTCTCTCTCTATCTGTCTGTCTCTGTCTGTCTGTATCTGTCTGCCTCTCTCTCTCTATCTTTCTGTCTCTCTCTCTCTATCTGTCTGTCTCTGTCTCTGTCTCTCCCTGTCTCTCTATCTCGCTGTCTTTCTCTCTCTCTCTCTCTCTCTCTCTGTCTGTCTGCCTCTGTCTCTCTATCTATCTGTCTCTCTCTCTCTCTCTGTCTGTCCTTCTCTCTCTCTGTCTCTCTCTCTCTATCTTTCTATCTCTCTCTCTCTATCTGTCTGTCTATACATATATCTCTATCTGTCTGTCTGTCTCTCTCTCTATCTGTCTCTCTCTGTCTCTCCGTCTCTCTCTCTCTCTATCTTTCTATCTGTCT
>NW_023504064.1:15000-50000 GCF_904848185.1 Acanthopagrus latus
GTCTGTCTTTCTCGGTCTATCTGTCTGTCTCTCTCTCTCTGTCTGTCTGTCTCTTTCTCTATCTCTCTGTTTATTTTCCAACCCACTGTACATTGAGGGCCCTTTTTTCTGTCGCTAACTCTTCCCACACCGCTGAGTGCACACAAACAAACAATAGATCACAACGTGCAGCTCGATCTGACTTGTTATGCTATCATTCAGTTTTTCAGAATATACATTTTTCGCGTTGTAAGACGCGAAACACTGCCAAACATTTCCCATAAGGAATGAATGGGACGAGGTCAAAAAAGTTGCAAATCTCCTGCTCTGGCATACGTTGACCTAGACACACCATTCAAACTAAGAAATGTAGATGAAACTCCAAATTATCAACGTGATGTCATACTTTTGCCTTAGCTTTCATAGTTTTTTCGACCCGGGGCAAAGCGCACAGCCCACTCTCGCGATTCCCCGGCGGGGAATTGTCTAGTGTTTATTTTACAATCCACTGTACATTGAGAGCCATTTTTTCTGTCGCTAACTCGTCCCACACCGTTGAGTGCACACAAACAAACAATACATCAAAACATGCGGTTCGATCTGACTCGGTATGCTATCATTCAGTTTTTCAGAATATCAATTTTTGGCGTCGTAAGACGCGAAAAACTGCCAAATATTTCCCATAAGGAATGAATGGGACGTTGTAAAAATGTCGCAAATCTGCAACGTTATTCAAACGTCTCCTGCTCTGGCATACATTCACCTAGAAACACCATTCAAACTTTAAAATGTAGGCACAAATCCTGTGTATTAGAGGTGTCTTCAACTTTTTTCCTATACTGTGTAGTTTTTGAATGCTGGCCCTTGAAAGATGGTGAGGGAAATTTTCTCTTTACATGACGCTCCCAGCCACAAATTTCACTCAAAAACAGTGAAATTTTCCAGAGTTGTAGCCACACTTGTCTTCTTTCTCCCAATGTGTCTATTTTCTCGGTGGGATTCACGGTTTTTGAATTATCTGCCCCTAACCAACAAGAGTAGCTCTCAACTGTCCCATTAACTCCATTGTAAATCAGGAAGAGGATTTGCAAAACTGCACCCTTCTCTAACTCGCTCCTATTGCCACATTTCTCAAAGTGGGACCACAAAACTTGGTGACTGCGTTATTTAAGGCCATTCCCGCTTGATGGTGGAGAAATTTTGCTGATACCATGTTTGCTTTTTCGTCACGGGGCAAAGCGCACAGCCCACTCTCGCGATTCCCCGGCGGGGAATTGTCTAGTTAGTGGGCTGTGCTCGCCAGCCCACTATGGACACCTCTATAGCTCTGCTATAGGGTGTCCATAGTGGGCTGTGCGGAGCACAGCCCACTATTACTATTGCTCGCGCCTCTTCTTAATAATATTTTTCATCCTCCCGCTCGTTTTTGGCAGCTAACTAGTCCCGCACCGTTTGTCGCACCCAAACAAAAAATATATCAAAACGTGCGTCTCGATCTGACTCGGTATGCTATCATTCAGATTTTTGAAATACGAATTTTTCGCGTCGTAAGACGCGAAAAACTGCGAAAAATTTCCCATAAGGAATGAATGGGACGGGGTCAAAAACGTCGCAAATCTGCAACGTTATTCAAACATCTCCTGCTCTGGCATACGTGCGCCTAGAAACACCATTCCAACTTTAAAACGTAGGCACAAGTCTCGACTATTTAAGTTGTATTTGAACTTTTTTCCTACAATGTATAGTTTTTGAACTCTGACCCTTTAACGATGATGAGTGATTTGGGGAAAATTCAGGGTTTTCAATGAGTGTGTATGGCGGAATGTTCGCGCAGCAGAGTGCAGGAGACCAACTGACAGAGTGAGAGAGCCTCAAAAAAACACTCAGAAATTTTCTCTTTCCGTGACGATCCCGGCCACAAATTATGCTCAAAAACAGTGATATTTTCCAGAGTTTTAGCCACACTTGTCTTCTCTCTCACAATGTGTCCGCTTTTTCGGTGGGATTTACGGTTTTTGAATTATCTGCCTCTGACCGACCAGAGTAGCTCTCACTTCGTCCATTCACTCCAATGTTAATCGCGAAGAGGAATTTCGAAACTGCACCCTTTTTCAACTCGCTCGTGTTACCACATTTCGGATACGAGGACCACGAAACTTGGTGAGCGTGTTCTTTAAGGCATTTCTCGCTTGATCGTGAAAAAATTTTGGTGCTATCATGTATGGTTTTGAATATATAGCACCAGTTTGACGTCCTACATGTGAGGCTGAAAGGGCTGAGAAAACAGCTGTCCCCAGTCCGTTAGCGGGGGGGGGGGGGGGGGGGGCCAGCACGATCACCGTGGCAACCGAGATCAGCTGGGCCAGCACAGACAGTCTGTCTGTCTCTCTCTCTCTATCTCTCTCTATCTTTCTCTGTCTTTGTCTCTCTCTCTCTCTCTCTCTCTCTATCTGTCTGTCTCTCTTTCTCTCTCTCTCTCTCTGTCTGTCTGTCTCTCTCTGCCTGTCTTTCTCTCTCTCTCTCTCTCTTTATTTGTCTGTCTCTCTCTCTCTCTCTATCTGTCTATCTCTCTCTCTCTCTACCTGTCTGTCTCTCTCTCTCTCTCTCTCTACCTGTCTCTCTCTCTCTCTAACTGTCTGTCTCTCTCTCTCTCTCTCTACCTGTCTCTCTCTCTCTCTCTCTCTCTCTCTCTCTCTCTCTCTACCTGCCTATCTCTCTCTCTCTATCTGTCTGTCCATACATATATCTCTCTCTATCTGTCTGTCTCTCTCTCTCTCTCTCAGTCTGTCAGTCTCTATCTGTCTCTCTCTCTCTCTCTGTCTCTCTGTCTGTCTCTGTCTTTCTCTCTCTCTCTATCTGTCTGTCTTTCTCGGTCTATCTGTCTGTCTCTTTCTCTATCTATGTGTTTATTTTCCAACCCACTGTACATTGAGGGCCCTTTTTCTGTCGCTAACTCTTCCCACACCGCTGACTGCATACAAACAAACAATAGATCACAAAGTGCAGCTCGACCTGACTTGGTATGCTATCATGTAGTTTTTCAGAATGTCAATTTTTTCGCGTCGCAAGACGCGAAAAACTGCAAAACATTTCCCATAAGGAATGAATGGGACGAAGTCAAAAAAGTCGCAAATCTCCTGCTCTGGCATACGTTGACCTAGACACACCATTCAAACTATAAAATGTAGATAAAACTCCAAATTATCAACATGATGTCATACTTTTGCCTTAGCTTTCATAGTATTTTCGTCACGGGGCAAAGCGCACAGCCCACTCTCGCGATTCCCCGGCGGGGAATTGTCTAGTGTTTATTTTGCAATCCACTTTACAATGAGAGCTCTTTTTTCTGTCGCTAACTCGTCCCACACCGTTGAGCGCACACAAACAAACAATATGTCAAAACGTGCGGTTCGATCTGACTCGGTATGCTATCATTCAGTTTTTAAGAATATCAATTTTTCGCGACGTAAAACGCGAAAAACTGCCAAACATTTCCCATAAGGAATGAATGGGACATTGTAAAAAAGTCGCAAATCTGCAACGTTTTTCAAACATCTCCTGCTCTGGCATACATTCACCTAGAAACACCATTCAAACTTTAAAATGTCGGCACAAATCCTGTTTATTAGAGGTGTGTTCAACTTTTTTCTTATACTGTGTAGTTTTTGAATGCTGGCCCTTGAAAGATGGTGAGGGAAATTTTCTCTTTAGATGATGCTCCCAGCCACAAATTTCACTCAAAAACAGTGAAATTTTCCAGAGTTGTAGCCACACTTGTCTTCTTTCTCCCAATGTGTCTATTTTCTCGGTGGGATTCACGGTTTTAGAATTATCGGCCCCTAACCAACAAGAGTAGGTCTCAACTGTCCCATTAACTCCATTGTAAATCAGGAAGAGGATTTGCAAAACTGCACCCTTCTCTAACTCGCTCCTATTGCCACATTTCTCAAAGTGGGACCACGAAACTTGGTGACTGTGTTAATTAAGGGCATTCCCGCTTGATGGTGGAGAAATTTTGCTGATACCATGTTTGCTTTTTCGTCACGGGGCAAAGCGCACAGCCCACTCTCGCGATTCCCCGGCGGGGAATTGTCTAGTTAGTGGGCTGTGCTCGCCAGCCCACTATGGACACCTCTATAGCTCTGCTATAGGGTGTCCATAGTGGGCTGTGCGGAGCACAGCCCACTATTACTATTGCTCGCGCCTCTTCTTAATAATATTTTTCATCCTCCCGCTCGTTTTTGGCAGCTAACTAGTCCCGCACCGTTTGTCGCACCCAAACAAAAAATATATCAAAACGTGCGTCTCGATCTGACTCGGTATGCTATCATTCAGATTTTTGAAATACGAATTTTTCGCGTCGTAAGACGCGAAAAACTGCGAAAAATTTCCCATAAGGAATGAATGGGACGGGGTCAAAAACGTCGCAAATCTGCAACGTTATTCAAACATCTCCTGCTCTGGCATACGTGCGCCTAGAAACACCATTCCAACTTTAAAACGTAGGCACAAGTCTCGACTATTTAAGTTGTATTTGAACTTTTTTCCTACAATGTATAGTTTTTGAACTCTGACCCTTTAACGATGATGAGTGATTTGGGGAAAATTCAGGGTTTTCAATGAGTGTGTATGGCGGAATGTTCGCGCAGCAGAGTGCAGGAGACCAACTGACAGAGTGAGAGAGCCTCAAAAAAACACTCAGAAATTTTCTCTTTCCGTGACGATCCCGGCCACAAATTATGCTCAAAAACAGTGATATTTTCCAGAGTTTTAGCCACACTTGTCTTCTCTCTCACAATGTGTCCGCTTTTTCGGTGGGATTTACGGTTTTTGAATTATCTGCCTCTGACCGACCAGAGTAGCTCTCACTTCGTCCATTCACTCCAATGTTAATCGCGAAGAGGAATTTCGAAACTGCACCCTTTTTCAACTCGCTCGTGTTACCACATTTCGGATACGAGGACCACGAAACTTGGTGAGCGTGTTCTTTAAGGCATTTCTCGCTTGATCGTGAAAAAATTTTGGTGCTATCATGTATGGTTTTGAATATATAGCACCAGTTTGACGTCCTACATGTGAGGCTGAAAGGGCTGAGAAAACAGCTGTCCCCAGTCCGTTAGCGGGGGGGGGGGGGGGGGGGGGTCAGCACGATCACCGTGGCAACCGAGATCAGCTGGGCCAGCACAGACAGTCTGTCTGTCTCTCTCTCTCTCTCTCTCTCTATCTTTCTCTGTCTTTGTCTCTCTCTCTCTCTCTCTCTCTCTATCTGTCTGTCTCTCTTTCTCTCTCTCTCTCTCTGTCTGTCTGTCTCTCTCTGCCTGTCTTTCTCTCTCTCTCTCTCTCTTTATTTGTCTGTCTCTCTCTCTCTCTCTATCTGTCTATCTCTCTCTCTCTCTACCTGTCTGTCTCTCTCTCTCTCTCTCTCTACCTGTCTCTCTCTCTCTCTACCTGTCTGTCTCTCTCTCTCTCTCTCTACCTGTCTCTCTCTCTCTCTCTCTCTCTCTCTCTCTCTCTCTCTAACTGACTATCTCTCTCTCTCTATCTGTCTGTCAATAAATATATCTCTCTCTATCTGTCTCTCTCTCTCTCTCTCTCTCAGTCTGTCAGTCTCTATCTGTCTCTCTCTCTCTCTCTGTCTCTCTGTCTGTCTCTGTCTTTCTCTCTCTCTCTATCTGTCTGTCTTTCTCGGTCTATCTGTCTGTCTCTTTCTCTATCTATGTGTTTATTTTCCAACCCACTGTACATTGAGGGCCCTTTTTCTGTCGCTAACTCTTCCCACACCGCTGACTGCATACAAACAAACAATAGATCACAAAGTGCAGCTCGACCTGACTTGGTATGCTATCATGTAGTTTTTCAGAATGTCAATTTTTTCGCGTCGCAAGACGCGAAAAACTGCAAAACATTTCCCATAAGGAATGAATGGGACGAAGTCAAAAAAGTCGCAAATCTCCTGCTCTGGCATACGTTGACCTAGACACACCATTCAAACTATAAAATGTAGATAAAACTCCAAATTATCAACATGATGTCATACTTTTGCCTTAGCTTTCATAGTATTTTCGTCACGGGGCAAAGCGCACAGCCCACTCTCGCGATTCCCCGGCGGGGAATTGTCTAGTGTTTATTTTGCAATCCACTTTACAATGAGAGCTCTTTTTTCTGTCGCTAACTCGTCCCACACCGTTGAGCGCACACAAACAAACAATATGTCAAAACGTGCGGTTCGATCTGACTCGGTATGCTATCATTCAGTTTTTAAGAATATCAATTTTTCGCGACGTAAAACGCGAAAAACTGCCAAACATTTCCCATAAGGAATGAATGGGACATTGTAAAAAAGTCGCAAATCTGCAACGTTTTTCAAACATCTCCTGCTCTGGCATACATTCACCTAGAAACACCATTCAAACTTTAAAATGTCGGCACAAATCCTGTTTATTAGAGGTGTGTTCAACTTTTTTCTTATACTGTGTAGTTTTTGAATGCTGGCCCTTGAAAGATGGTGAGGGAAATTTTCTCTTTAGATGATGCTCCCAGCCACAAATTTCACTCAAAAACAGTGAAATTTTCCAGAGTTGTAGCCACACTTGTCTTCTTTCTCCCAATGTGTCTATTTTCTCGGTGGGATTCACGGTTTTAGAATTATCGGCCCCTAACCAACAAGAGTAGGTCTCAACTGTCCCATTAACTCCATTGTAAATCAGGAAGAGGATTTGCAAAACTGCACCCTTCTCTAACTCGCTCCTATTGCCACATTTCTCAAAGTGGGACCACGAAACTTGGTGACTGTGTTAATTAAGGGCATTCCCGCTTGATGGTGGAGAAATTTTGCTGATACCATGTTTGCTTTTTCGTCACGGGGCAAAGCGCACAGCCCACTCTCGCGATTCCCCGGCGGGGAATTGTCTAGTTAGTGGGCTGTGCTCGCCAGCCCACTATGGACACCTCTATAGCTCTGCTATAGGGTGTCCATAGTGGGCTGTGCGAAGCACAGCCCACTATTATTATTGCTCGCGCCTCTTCTTATTATTTTTCATCCTCCCGTGATTTTTTGGCACTTAACTAGTCTCGCACCGTTTGTCGCACCCAAACAAAAAATATATCAAAACGTGCGTCTCGATCTGACTCGGTATGCTATCATTCAGATTTTTGAAATACGAATTTTTCGCGTCGTAAGACGCGAAAAACTGCGAAAAATTTCCCATAAGGAATGAATGGGACGAGGTCAAAAATGTCGCAAATCTGCAACGTTATTCAAACATCTCCTGCTCGGGCATACTTTCGCCTAGAAACACCATTCTAACTTTAAAACGTAGGCACAGGTCTTGTCTATCTAAGTGTATTTGAACTTTTTTTCTACGATATACCGTTTTTGAACTGTGACCCTTTAACGATGATGAGTGATTTCGGGAAAATTCAGGGTTTTCAATGAGTGTGTATGGCGGAATGTTCGCGCAGCAGAGTGGAGGAGACCAACTGACAGAGTGAGAGCGCCTCAAAAAAAAACTCAGAAATTTTCTGTTTCCGTGACAACCCCGGCCACAAATTACACTCAATAACAGTGATATTTTCCAGAGTTGTAGCCACACTTGTCTTCTCTCTCACAATGTGTCCGCTTTTTCGGTCGGATTTACGGTTTTTGAATTATCTGCCTCTGACCGACCAGAGTAGCACTCACTGGCTCCATTCACTCCAATGTTAATCGGGAAGAAGATTTTCAAAACTGCTCCCTTTTTCCAACTCGCTCGCGTTTCCACATTTCTGACACAAGGACCACGACACTTGGTGAGCGTCTTCTTTAAGGCCATTCTGGCTTGATCGTGAAAATTTTTTGCCTCTATCATGTATGGTTTTGAATATATAGCTCCAGTTTGACGTCCTGCATGTGAGGCTGAAAGTGCTTAGAAATCAGCTTTCCCCAGTCCGTTAGCGGGGGGGGGGGGGGGGGTCAGCACGATCACCGTGACAACCGAGATCTGTTGGGTAAGCACAGTCTGTCTGTCTCTCTCTCTCTCTCTCTCTGTCTGTCTATGCATATATCTCTCTCTATCTGTCTGTGTGTCTCTATCTCTCTCTCTTTATTTGTCTGTCTCTCTCTCTCTCTATCTGTCTGTCTCTCTCTCTCTCTATCTATCTGTCTATCTCTCTCTCTCTCTACCTGTCTGTCTCTCTCTCTCTCTCTCTCTCTCTCTCTCTCTCTACCTGTCTGTCTCTCTCTCTCTCTCTCTCTCTACCTGTCTCTCTCTACCTGTCTATCTCTCTCTCTCTCTCTACCTGCCTATCTCTCTCTCTCTCTGTCTGTGCATACATATATCTCCCTCTATCTGTCTGTCTTCTGTCTCTATCTGTCTGTCTGTCTGTCTGTCTCTCTCTCTCTCTCTCTCTCTCTCTCTCTCTGTCTGTCTGTCTCTGTCTTTCTCTCTCTCTCTATCTGTCTGTCTTTCTCAGTCTATCTGTCTGTCTCTCTCTCTTTTCTCTCTTTTCTCCCTTTTTTCTGTCGCTGACTCTTCCCACATCGCTGAGTGCACACAAACAAACAATAGATCACAACGTGCAGCTCGATCTGACTCGGTATGCCATCATTCAGTTTTTCAGAATATAAATTTTTCGCGTCGTAAGACGCAAAAAACTGCCAAACATTTCCCATAAGGAATGAATGGGACGAGGTCAAAAAAATTGCAAATCTCCTTCTCTGGCATACGTTGACCTAGACACACCATTCAAATTGTAAAATGTACATACAAGACAAAATTATCAACATGATAGCATACTTTTGCCTTAGCTTTCATAGTTTTTTTGTCACGGGGCAAAGCGCACAGCCCACTCTCGCGATTCCCCGGCGGGGAATTGTCTAGTAATATTTTTCATCCTCCCGCTCGTTTTTGGCACTTAACTAGTCCCGCACCGTTTGTCGCACCCACACAAAAATATACCAAAACGTGCGTCTCGATCTGACTCGGTATGCTATCATTCAGATTTTTGAAATACGAATTTTTCGCGTCGTAAGACGCGAAAAACTGCGAAAAATTTCCCATAAGGAATGAATGGGACAAGGTCAAAAATGTCGCAAATTTGCAACGTTTTTCAAACATCTCCTGCTCGGGCATACATTCGCCTAGAAACACCATTCTAACTTTAAAACGTAGGCACAGGTCTTGTCTATTTAAGTTGTATTTGAACTTTTTTCCTACAATGTATAGTTTTTGAACTCTGACCCTTTAACGATGATGAGTGATTTGGGGAAAATTCAGGGTTTTCAATGAGTGTGTATGGCGGAATGTTCGCGCAGCAGAGTGCAGGAGACCAACTGACAGAGTGAGAGAGACTCAAAAAAAAACTCAGAAATTTTCTCTTTCCGTGACGATCCCGGCCACAAATTACGCTCAAAAACAGTGATATTTTCCAGAGTTGTAGCCACACTTGTCTTCTCTCTCACAATGTGTCCACTTTTTCGGTCGGATTTACGGTTTTTGAATCATCTGCCTCTAACCGACCAGAGGAGCGCTCACTGGCTCCATTTACTCCAATGTTAATCGGGAAGAGGATTTTCGAAACTGCACCCTTTTTCAACTCGCTGGCATTTCCACATTTCTGACACCAGGACCATGAAACTTGGTGAGCGTGCTCTTTAAGGCATTTCTGGCTTGACCGTGAAAAAATTTTGCTGCTATCATGTATGGTTTTGAATATATAGCACCAGTTTGACGTCCTGCATGTGAGGCTGAAAGGGCTGAGAAACAGCAGTCCCAGTCCGTTACCGGGGAGCAGGGGGGGGGGGGGGTCGGCAACGATCACCGTGGCAACCGAGATCAGCTGGGCCAGCACAGACAGTCTGTTTGTCTCTCTCTCTCTCTCTCATTATCTGTTTGTTTATCTCTCTCTATCTGTCTATGTCTATCTCTCTCTCTCTCTCTCTACCTGTCTATCTCTCTCTCTCTCTCTACCTGTCTATCTCTCTCTCTCTATCTACCTGTCTATCTCTCTCTCTCTCTCTACCTGTCTATCTCTCTCTCTCTATCTACCTGTCTATCTCTCTCTCTCTATCTACCTGTCTATCTCTCTCTCACTATCTACCTGTCTATCTCTCTATCTACCTGTCTATCTCTCTCTCTCTCTCTACCTGTCTATCTCTCTCTCACTATCTACCTGTCTATCTCTCTCTCTCTATCTACCTGTCTCTCTCTCTCTCTATCTGTCTGTCTGTCTTTCTCGGTCTGTCTGTCTGTCTCTGTCTCTCTATCTGTCTGTCTCTATCTGTCTGTCTCTTTCTCTCGCTCTCTCTCTGTCTGTCTGTCTCTATCTGTTTTTCTCTCTCTCTCTCTCTTTCTCTGTCTTTCTCTCTCTCTATCTGTCTGTCTGTCTCTGTCTATCTGTCTGTCTGCCTCTCTCTCTCTCTCTATCTGTCTGTCTGTCTGTCTGTCTGTCTGTCTGTCCCTCTATCTCTGTTTATTTTACAATCCACTGTACATTGAGAGCCAGTTTTTCTGTCGCTAACTCGTCCCACACCGTTGAGCACACACAAACAAACAATACATCAAAACGTGCAGCTCGATCTGACTCGGTATGCCATCATTCAGTTTTTCAGAATATAAATTTTTCGCGTCGTAAGACGCGAAAAACTGCAAAACATTTCCCATAAGGAATGAATGGGACAAGGTAAAAAAAGTCGCAAATCTCCTGCTCTGGCATACGTTGACCTAGACACACCATTCAAACTATAAAATGTAGATAAAACTCCAAATTATCAACGTGATGTCATACTTTTGCCTTAGCTTTCATAGTTTTTTCGACCCGGGGCAAAGCGCACAGCCCACTCTCGTGATTCCCCGGCGGGGAATTGTCTAGTAATAATAATAATAATAATAATAATATTTTTCATCCTCCCGCTCGTTTTTGGCAGCTAACTAGTCCCGCACCGTTTGTCGCACCCAAACAAAAAATATATCAAAACGTGCGTCTCGATCTGACTCGGTATGCTATCATTCAGATTTTTCAAATTCGAATTTTTCGCGTCGTAAGACGCGAAAAACTGCGAAAAATTTCCCATAAGGAATGAATGGGACGGGGTCAAAAACGTCGCAAATCTGCAATGTTATTCAAACATCTCCTGCTCTGGTATACGTGCGCCTAGAAACACCATTCCAACTTTAAAACGTAGGCACAGGTCTCGTCTATTTAAGTTGTATTTGAACTTTTTTCCTACGATGTATAGTTTTTGAACTCTGACCCTTTAACGACGATGAGTGATTTCGGGAAAATTCAGGGTTTTCAATGAGTGTGTATGGCGGAATGTTCGCGCAGCAGAGTGCAGGAGACCAACTGACAGAGTGAGAGAGACTCAAAAAAACACTCAGAAATTTTCTCTTTCCGTGACGATACCGGCCACAAATTATGCTCAAAAACAGTGATATTTTCCAGAGTTTTAGCCACACTTGTCTTCTCTCTCACAATGTGTCCGCTTTTTCGGTCGGATTTACGGTTTTTGAATTATCTGCCTCTGACCGACCAGAGTAGCTCTCACTTCCTCCATTCACTCCAATGTTAATCGCGAAGAGGATTTTCGAAACTGCACCCTTTTTCAACTCGCTCGTGTTACCACATTTCGGACACGAGGACCACGAAACTTGGTGAGCGTGTTCTTTAAGGCATTTCTGGCTTGATCGGGAAAAAATTTTGCTGCTATCATGTACGGTTTTGAAGATATGGCACCGGTTTGACGTCCTGCATGTGAGGTTGAAAGGGCTGAGAAAACAGCTGTCCCCAGTCCGTTAGCGGGGGGGGGGCGGGTCAGCACGATCACCGTGGCAACCGAGATCAGCTGGGCAAGCACAGACAGTCTGTCTGTCTCTCTCTCTCTATCTGTCTGTCTATGCATATATCTCTCTTTATCTGTCTGTCTCTATCTGTCTGTCTCTCTCTCTCTCTCTCTATCTGACTGTCTGTCTCTCTCTATCTGTCTCTCTCTATCTCTCTCTATCTGTCTGTCTCTATCTGTCTGTCTCTCTCTCTCTCTATCTGTCTGTCTCTGTCTGTCTGTATCTGTCTGCCTCTCTCTATCTTTCTGTCTCTCTCTCTCTCTATCTGTCTGTCTCTGTCTCTGTCTCTCCCTGTCTCTCTATCTCTCTGTCTTTCTCTCTCTCTCTCTGTCTGTCTGCCTCTGTCTCTCTATCTCTCTCTCTCTCTCTCTCTCTCTCTCTCTCTGTCTGTCCTTCTCTCTCTCTGTCTCTCTCTCTCTATCTTTCTATCTCTCTCTCTCTATCTGTCTGTCTATACATATATCTCTATCTGTCTGTCTGTCTCTCTCTCTATCTGTCTCTCTCTGTCTCTCTGTCTCTCTCTCTCTCTATCTTTCTATCTGTCTCTCTCTATCTGTCTATCTCTCTCTCTCTATCTCTCTCTCTATATATATCGGTCTGTTTCTCTCTCTCTGTCTGTCTGTCTCTGTCTGTCTGTCTGTCTCTCTCTCTCTCTCTCTCTATCTATCTGTCTCTCTCTCTCTCTCTGTCTGTCTATACATATCTCTCTCTCTCTCTCTCTCTCTCTCTCTCTCTCTATCTGTCTGTCTGTCTCTGTCTCTCTCTCTCTCTCTCTCTATCTGTCTATCTGTCTGTCTGCCTCTCTCTCTCTCTCTCTCTCTCTCTCTGGCATACATTGACCTAGGAACACCATTCGAACTTTAAAATGTAGATACAAGTCCAAATTATCAACGTGGAATTCAGCTTTTGCTCTAGCTTTCATAGTTTCTTCGTCATTGGGCAAAGCGCACAGCCCACTCTCGCGATTCCCCGGCGGGGAATTGTCTAGTGTTTATTTTACAATCCACTTTACAATGAGAGCTCTTTTTTCTGTCGCTAACTCGTCCCACACCGTTGAGCGCACACAAACAAACAATACATCAAAACGTCCGGTTCGATCTGACTCGGTATGCTATCATTCAGTTTTTAAGAATATCAAATTTTCGCGACGTAAAACGCGAAAAACTGCCAAACATTTCCCATAAGGAATGAATGGGACGTTGTAAAAAAGTCGCAAATCTGCAACGTTTTTAAAACATCTCCTGCTCTGGCATACATTCACCTAGAAACACCATTCAAACTTTAAAATGTCAACACAAATCCTGTTTATTAGCGGTGTGTTCAACTTTTTTCTTATAATGTGTAGTTTTTGAATGCTGGCCCTTGAAAGATGGTAAGGCAAATTTTCTCTTTAGATGATGCTCCCAGCCACAAATTTCACTCAAAAACAGTGAAATTTTCCAGAGTTGTAGCCACACTTGTCTTCTTTCTCCCAATGTGTCTATTTTCTCGGTGGGATTCACGGTTTTAGAGTTATCGGCCCCTAACCAACAAGAGTAGGTCTCAACTGTCCTATTAACTCCATTGTAAATCAGGAAGAGGATTTGCAAAACTGCACCCTTCTCCAAGTCGCTCCTATTGCCACATTTCTCAAAGTGGGACCACAAAACTTGGTGACTGTGTTAATTAAGGCCATTTCCGCTTGATGGTGGAGAAATTTTGCTGATACCATGTTTGCTTTTTCGTCACGGGGCAAAGCGCACAGCCCACTCTCGCGATTCCCCGGCGGGGAATTGTCTAGTGTTTATTTTACAATCCACTTTACAATGAGAGCTCTTTTTTCTGTCGCTAACTCGTCCCACCCTGTTGAGCGCACACAAACAAACAATACGTCAAAACGTGCGGTTCGATCTGACTCGGTATGCTATCATTCAGTTTTTCAGAGTATCAATTTTTCGCGACGTAAGACGCGAAAAACTGCCAAACATTTCCCATAAAGAATGAATGGGACGTTGTAAAAAAGTCGCAAATCTGCAATGTTTTTCAAACATCTCCTGCTCTGGCATACATTCACCTAGAAACACCATTCAAACTTTAAAATGTCGGCACAAATCCTGTGTATTAGAGGTGTCTTCAACTTTTTTCCTATACTGTGTAGTTTTTGAATGCTGGCCCTTGAAAGATGGTGAGGGAAATTTTCTCTTTACATGACGCTCCCAGTCACAAATTTCACTCAAAAACAGTGAAATTTTCCAGAGTTGTAGCCACACTTGTCTTCTTTCTCCCAGTGTGTCTATTTTCTCGGTGGGATTCACGGTTTTTGAATTATCTGCACCTAACCAACAAGAGTAGCTCTCAACTGTCCCATTAACTCCATTGTAAATCGGGAAGAGGATTTGCAAAACTGCACCCTTCTCTAACTCGCTCCTGTTACCACATTTCTCAAACAGGGACCACAAAACTTGGTGAATGTGTTCTTTAAGGCCTTTCCCGCTTGATGGTGGAGACATTTTGCCGATACCATGTTTGCTTTTTCGTCACGGGGCAAAGCGCACAGCCCACTCTCGCGATTCCCCGGCGGGGAATTGTCTAGTAATAATAATATTTTTCATCCTCCCGCTCGTTTTTGGCACTTAACTAGTCCCGCACCGTTTGTCGCACCCACACAAAAATATACCAAAACGTGCGTCTCGATCTGACTCGGTATGCTATCATTCAGATTTTTGAAATACGAATTTTTCGCGTCGTAAGACGCGAAAAACTGCGAAAAATTTCCCATAAGGAATGAATGGGACGAGGTCAAAAATGTCGCAAATCTGCAACGTTATTCAAACATCTCCTGCTCGGGCATAAATTCGCCTAGAAACACCATTCTAACTTTAAAACGTAGGCACAAGTCTCGACTACTTAAGTTGTATTTGAACTTTTTTCCTACGATGTATAGTTTTTGAACTCTGACCCTTTAACGACGATGAGTGATTTGGGGAAAATTCAGGGTTTTCAATGAGTGTGTATGGCGGAATGTTCGCGCAGCAGAGTGCAGGAGACCAACTGACAGAGTGAGAGAGACTCAAAAAAAACCTCAGAAATTTTCTCTTTCCGTGACGATCCCGGCCACAAATTACGCTCAAAAACAGTGATATTTTCCAGAGTTGTAGCCACACTTGTCTTCTCTCTCACAATGTGTCCACTTTTTCGGTCGGATTTACGGTTTTTGAATCATCTGCCTCTGACCGACCAGAGGAGCTCTCACTGGCTCCATTTACTCCAATGTTAATCGGGAAGAGGATTTTCGAAACTGCACCCTTTTTCAACTCGCTGGCATTTCCACATTTCTGACACCAGGACCATGAAACTTGGTGAGCGTGCACTTTAAGGCATTTCTGGCTTGACCGTGAAAAAATTTTGCTGCTATCATGTATGGTTTTGAATATATAGCACCAGTTTGACGTCCTGCATGTGAGGCTGAAAGGGCTGAGAAACAGCAGTCCCAGTCCGTTACCGGGGAGCAGGGGGGGGGTCGGCAACGATCACCGTGGCAACCGAGATCAGCTGGGCCAGCACAGACAGTCTGTCTGTCTCTCTCTCTCTATCTCTCTCTATCTTTCTCTGTCTTTGTCTCTCTCTCTCTCTCTCTCTCTATCTGTCTGTCTGTCTTTCTGTCTCTCTCTCTCTCTCTCTGTCTGTCTGTCTCTGTCTATCTGTCTGTCTCTCTCTGCCTGTCTGTCTCTCTCTCTCTCTCTCTCTCTCTATCTGTCTATCTCTCTCTCTCTCTACCTGTCTGTCTCTCTCTCTCTCTCTCTACCTGTCTCTCTCTCTCTCTACCTGTCTGTCTCTCTCTCTCTCTCTACCTGTCTCTCTCTCTCTCTCTCTCTACCTGTCTCTCTCTCTCTCTCTCTCTCTACCTGTCTATCTCTCTCTCTCTCTCTCTCTCTACCTGCCTATCTCTCTCTCTCTATCTGTCTGTCCATACATATATCTCTCTCTATCTGTCTGTCTCTCTCTCTCTCTCTCAGTCTGTCAGTCTCTATCTGTCTCTCTCTCTCTCTCTCTGTCTCTCTGTCTGTCTGTCTCTGTCTTTCTCTCTCTCTCTATCTGTCTGTCTTTCTCGGTCTATCTGTCTGTCTCTTTCTCTATCTCTGTGTTTATTTTCCAACCCACTGTACATTGAGGGCCCTTTTTCTGTCGCTAACTCTTCCCACACCGCTGACTGCATACAAACAAACAATAGATCACAACGTGCAGCTCGATCTGACTTGGTATGCTATCATGTAGTTTTTCAGAATGTCAATTTTTTCGCGTCGCAAGACGCGAAAAACTGCAAAACATTTCCCATAAGGAATGAATGGGACGAAGTCAAAAAAGTCGCAAATCTCCTGCTCTGGCATACGATGACCTAGACACACCATTCGAACTATAAAATGTAGATAAAACTCCAAATGATCAACATGATGTCATACTTTTGCCTTAGCTTTCGTAGTTTTTTCGTCACGGGGCAAAGCGCACAGCCCACTCTCGCGATTCCCCGGCGGGGAATTGTCTAGTTATTATTTTTCATCCTCCCGTGATTTTTTGGCAGTTAACTTGTCTCGCACCGTTTGTCGCACCCAAACAAAAAATATATCAAAACGTGCGTCTCGATCTGACTCGGTATGCTATCATTCAGATTTTTAAAATTTTGATTTTTCGCGTCGTAAGACGCGAAAAACTGCGAAAAATTTCCCATAAGGAATGAATGGGACGAGGTCAAAAATGTCGCAAATCTGCAACGTTTTTCAAACATCTCCTGCTCGGGCATACTTTCGCCTAGAAACACCATTCCAACTTTAAAACGTAGGCAAAGGTCTCATCTATTTAAGTTGTATTTGAACTTTTTTCCTACGATGTATAGTTTTTGAACTGTGACACTTTAACGATGATGAGTGATTTGGGGAAAATTCAGGGTTTTCAATGAGTGTGTATGGCGGAATGTTCGCGCAGCAGAGTGCAGGAGACCAACTGACAGAGTGAGAGAGACTCAAAAAATGCCTCAGAAATTTTCTCTTTCCGTGACGATCCCGGCCACAAATTACGCTCAAAAACAGTGATACTTTACAGAGTTGTAGCCACACTTGTCTTCTCTCTCACAATGCGTCCGCTTTTTCGGTCGGATTTACGGTTTTTGAATTATCTGCCTCTGACCGACCAGAGTAGCTCTCACTGGCTCCATTTACTCCAATGTTAATCGGGAAGAGGATTTTCGAAACTGCTCCCTTTTTCCAACTCGCTCCCGTTTCCACATTTCTGACACAAGGACCATGAAACTTGGTGAGCGTGCTCTTTAAGGCATTTCTGGCATGACCGTGAAAAAAATTTGCTGCTATCATGTATGGTTTTGAAAATATGGCACCAGTTTGATGTCCTGCATGTGAGGCTGAAAGTGCTGAGAAACAGCTCTGCCAGTCCGTTACCGGGGGGCAGGGGGGGGGTCAGCAACGATCACCGTGGCAACCAAGATCAGCTGGGCCAGCACAGACAGTCTGTCTGTCTGTCTGTCTCTATCTGTCTGTCTATGCATATATCTCTCTTTATCTGTCTGTCTGTCTCTATCTGTCTGTCTCTCTCTCTCTCTATCTGTCTGTCTCTGTCTCTGTCTCTCCCTGTCTCTCTATCTCTCTGTCTTTCTCTCTCTCTCTCTGTCTGTCTGCCTCTGTCTCTCTATCTATCTGTCTCTCTCTCTCTCTCTCTGTCTGTCCTTCTCTCTCTCTGTCTCTCTCTCTATCTTTCTATCTCTCTCTCTCTATCTGTCTGTCTATACATATATCTCTATCTGTCTGTCTGTCTCTCTCTCTATCTGTCTCTCTCTGTCTCTCTCTCTCTCTATCTTTCTATCTGTCTCTCTCTATCTGTCTATCTCTCTCTCTCTATCTCTCTCTCTCTCTATATCGGTCTGTTTCTCTCTCTCTGTCTGTCTGTCTTTGTCTGTCTGTCTGTCTGTCTCTCTCTCTCTCTATCTGTCTCTCTCTCTCTATCTGTCTGTCTATACATATATCTCTCTCTCTCTCTATCTGTCTGTCTGTCTCTGTCTCTGTCTCTCTCTCTCTCTATCTGTCTATCTGTCTGTCTGCCTCTCTCTCTCTCTCTCTCTCTCTCTGGCATACATTGACCTAGGAACACCATTCGAACTTTAAAATGTAGATACAAGTCCAAATTATCAACGTGGAATTCAACTTTTGCTCTAGCTTTCATAGTTTCTTCGTCACGGGGCAAAGCGCACAGCCCACTCTCGCGATTCCCCGGCGGGGAATTGTCTAGTAATAATATTTTTCATCCTCCCGCTCGTTTTTGGCAGCTAACTAGTCCCGCACCGTTTGTCGCACACAAACAAAAAATATATCAAAACGTGCGTCTCGATCTGACTCGGTATGCTATCATTCAGATTTTTGAAATTCGAATTTTTCGCGTCGTAAGACGCGAAAAACTGCGAAAAATTTCCCATAAGGAATGAATGGGACGGGGTCAAAAACGTCGCAAATCTGCAACGTTATTCAAACATCTCCTGCTCTGGCATACATGCGCCTAGAAACACCATTCCAACTTTAAAACGTAGGCACAAGTCTCGACTATTTAAGTTGTATTTGAACTTTTTTCCTACGATGTATAGTTTTTGAACTCTGACCCTTTAACGATGATGAGTGATTTGGGGAAAATTCAGGGTTTTCAATGAGTGTGTATGGCGGAATGTTCGCGCAGCAGAGTGCAGGAGACCAACTGACAGAGTGAGAGAGCCTCAAAAAAACACTCAGAAATTTTCTCTTTCCGTGACGATCCCGGCCACAAATTATGCTCAAAAACAGTGATATTTTCCAGAGTTTTAGCCACACTTGTCTTCTCTCTCACAATGTGTCCGCTTTTTCGGTGGGATTTACGGTTTTTGAATTATCTGCCTCTGACCGACCAGAGTAGCTCTCACTTCCTCCATTCACTCCAATGTTAATCGCGAAGAGGATTTTCGAAACTGCACCCTTTTTCAACTCGCTCGTGTTACCACATTTCGGACACGAGGACCACGAAACTTGGTGAGCGTGTTCTTTAAGGCATTTCTGGCTTGATCGTGAAAAAATTTTGGTGCTATCATGTATGGTTTTGAATATATAGCACCAGTTTGACGTCCTGCATGTGAGGCTGAAAGGGCTGAGAAAACAGCTGTCCCCAGTCCGTTAGCGGGGGGGGGGGGGGGGGGGGGGGGGGTCAGAACGATCACCGTGGCAACCGAGATCAGCTGGGCAAGCACAGCCAGTCTGTCTGTCTCTCTCTCTCTATCTGTCTGTCTATGCATATATCTCTCTTTATCTGTCTGTCTCTATCTGTCTGCCTCTCTCTCTCTCTATCTGACTGTCTGTCTCTCTCTATCTGTCTCTCTCTATCTCTCTCTATCTGTCTGTCTCTATCTGTCTGTCTCTCTCTCTCTCTATCTGTCTGTCTCTGTCTGTCTGTATCTGTCTGCCTCTCTCTCTCTATCTTTCTGTCTCTCTCTCTCTCTATCTGTCTGTCTCTGTCTCTCCCTGTCTCTCTATCTCTCTGTCTTTCTCTCTCTCTCTCTGTCTGTCTGCCTCTGTCTCTCTATCTATCTGTCTCTCTCTCTCTCTCTCTCTCTCTCTCTGTCTGTCCTTCTCTCTCTCTGTCTCTCTCTCTCTCTCTATCTTTCTATCTCTCTCTCTCTATCTGTCTGTCTATACATATATCTCTATCTGTCTGTCTGTCTCTCTCTCTATCTGTCTCTCTCTGTCTCTCTGTCTCTCTCTCTCTCTATCTTTCTATCTGTCTCTCTCTATGAGTCTATCTCTCTCTCTCTATCTCTCTCTCTCTCTATATCGGTCTGTTTCTCTCTCTCTGTCTTTCTGTCTCTGTCTGTCTGTCTCTCTCTCTCTCTCTCTATCTATCTGTCTCTCTCTCTCTATCTGTCTGTCTATACATATCTCTCTCTCTCTCTCTCTCTCTATCTGTCTGTCTGTCTCTGTCTCTCTCTCTCTCTCTCTCTCTATCTGTCTATCTGTCTGTCTGCCTCTCTCTCTCTCTCTCTCTCTCTCTGGCATACATTGACCTAGGAACACCATTCGAACTTTAAAATGTAGATACAAGTCCAAATTATCAACGTGGAATTCAACTTTTGCTCTAGCTTTCATAGTTTCTTCGTCACGGGGCAAAGCGCACAGCCCACTCTCGCGATTCCCCGGCGGGGAATTGTCTAGTAATAATAATAATATTTTTCATCCTCCCGCTCGTTTTTGGCAGCTAACTAGTCCCGCACCGTTTGTCGCACACAAACAAAAAATATATCAAAACGTGCGTCTCGATCTGACTCGGTATGCTATCATTCAGATTTTTTAAATTTTGATTTTTCGCGTCGTAAGACGCGAAAAACTGCGAAAAATTTCCCATAAGGAATGAATGGGACGAGGTCAAAAACGTTGAAAATCTGCAACGTTATTCAAACATCTCCTGCTCTGGCATACGTGCGCCTAGAAACACCATTCCAACTTTAAAACGTAGGCACAGGTCTCGACTATTTAAGTTGTATTTGAACTTTTTTCCTACGATGTATAGTTTTTGAACTCTGACCCTTTAACGACGATGAGTGATTTCGGGAAAATTCAGGGTTTTCAATGAGTGTGTATGGCGGAATGTTCGCGCAGCAGAGTGCAGGAGACCAACTGACAGAGTGAGAGAGGCTCAAAAAAAACCTCAGAAATGTTCTCTTTCCGTGACGATCCCGGCCACAAATTATGCTCAAAAACAGTGATATTTTCCAGAGTTTTAGCCACACTTGTCTTCTCTCTCACAATGTGTCCGCTTTTTCGGTGGGATTTACGGTTTTTGAATTATCTGCCTCTGACCGACCAGAGTAGCTCTCACTTCCTCCATTCACTCCAATGTTAATCGCGAAGAGGATTTTCGAAACTGCACCCTTTTTCAACTCGCTCGTGTTACCACATTTCGGATACGAGGACCACGAAACTTGGTGAGCGTGTTCTTTAAGGCATTTCTGGCTTGATCGTGAAAAAATTTTGGTGCTATCATGTATGGTTTTGAATATATAGCACCAGTTTGACGTCCTACATGTGAGGCTGAAAGGGCTGAGAAAACAGCTGTCCCCAGTCCGTTAGCGGGGGGGGGGGGGGGGGTCAGCACGATCACCGTGGCAACCGAGATCAGCTGGGCCAGCACAGACAGTCTGTCTGTCTCTCTCTCTCTATCTGTCTGTCTATGCATATATCTCTCTTTATCTGTCTGTCTCTCTCTCTCTCTATCTGACTGTCTGTCTCTCTCTATCTGTCTCTCTCTATCTCTCTCTATCTATATGTCTCTATCTGTCTGTCTCTCTCTCTCTATCTTTCTGTCTCTCTCTCTCTCTATCTGTCTGTCTCTGTCTCTGTCTCTCCCTGTCTCTCTATCTCTCTGTCTTTCTCTCTCTCTCTCTCTCTCTCTCTCTCTCTCTCTCTCTCTGTCTGTCTGCCTCTGTCTCTCTATCTATCTGTCTCTCTCTCTGTCTGTCCTTCTCTCTCTCTGTCTCTCTCTCTCTATCTTTCTATCTCTCTCTCTCTATCTGTCTGTCTATACATATATCTCTATCTGTCTGTCTGTCTCTCTCTCTATCTGTCTCTCTCTCTCTCTCTATCTTTCTATCTGTCTGTCTGTCTGTCTCTGTCTGTCTGTCTGTCTCTCTCTCTCTATCTATCTGTCTCTGTCTCTGTCTCTGTCTGTCTCTCTCTCTCTATCTCTCTCTATCTTTCTCTGTCTCTGTCTTTGTCTCTCTCTCTCTCTCTCTCTATCTGTCTGTCTGTCTGTCTGTCTCTCTCTCTCTCTCTATCTGTCTCTGTCTTTGTCTCTCTCTCTCTCTCTCTCTCTCTCTGTCTGTCTGTCTCTGTCTATCTGTCTGTCTCTCTCTGCCTGTCTTTCTCTCTCTCTCTCTCTCTCTTTATTTGTCTGTCTGTCTCTCTCTCTCTCTATCTGTCTATCTCTCTCTCTCTACCTGTCTGTCTCTCTCTCTCTCTACCTGTCTGTCTCCCTCTCTCTCTCTCTACCTGTCTCTCTCTCTCTCTCTCTCTCTACCTGTCTATCTCTCTCTCTCTCTCTACCTGCCTATCTCTCTCTCTCTATCTGTCTGTCCATACATATATCTTTCTCTATCTGTCTGTCTCTCTCTCTCTCTATCTTTCTGTCTGCCTCTGTCTCTCTATCTATCTGTCTGTCATCCTCTCTCTCTATCTGTCTGTCTGTCTCTATCTGTCTGTCTCTCTCTCTCTCTCTATCTGTCTCTCTCTCTATATATATATATGTATATATATATATATATGTTTTTCTTTCTGTCTCTCTGTCTGTCTGTCTCTGTCTCTCTCTCACTCTGTCTGTCTCTCTGACTGTCTGTGTCTGTCTCTCTCTCTCTCTTTATCTGTCTCTCTCTCTCTCAATCTGTCTATCTCTCTCTCTCTATCTCTCTCTCTATCTCTCTCTCTCTCTACCTGTCTATCTCTCTCTCTCTCTCTATCTCTCTCTCTATCTGTCTGTCTCTGTCTATCTGTCTGTCTGCCTCTCTCTCTTTTTATATATATATGTCTGTCTGTCTGTCTGTCTGTCTCTCCCTCTATCTCTCTGTTTATTTTACAATCCACTGTACATTGAGAGCCAGTTTTTCTGTCGCTAACTCGTCCCACACCGTTGAGCGCACACAAACAAACAATACATCAAAACGTGCGGCTCGATCTGACTCGGTATGCTATCATTCAGTTTTCCAGAATATCAATTTTTCGCGTCGTAAGACGCGAAATACTACCAAACATCTCCCATAAGGAATGAATGGGACGAGGTCAAAAAAGTTGCAAATCTTCAACATTATTCAAACGTCTCTTGCTCTGGCATACGTTGACCTAGACACACCATTCGAACTGTAAAATGTACATACAAGTCCAAATTATCAACGTGATGTCATACTTTTGCCTTAGCTTTCATAGTTTTTTCGTCACGGGGCAAAGCGCACAGCCCACTCTCGCGATTCCCCGGCGGGGAATTGTCTAGTTAGTGGGCTGTGCTCGCCAGCCCACTATGGACACCTCTATAGCTCTGCTATAGGGTGTCCATAGTGGGCTGTGCAGAGCACAGCCCACTATTACTATTGCTCGCGCCTCTTCTTAATAATAATAATAATATTTTTCATCCTCCCGCTCGTTTTTGGCAGCTAACTAGTCCCGCACCGTTTGTCGCACACAAACAAAAAATATATCAAAACGTGCGTCTCGATCTGACTCGGTATGCTATCATTCAGATTTTTGAAATTCGAATTTTTCGCGTCGTAAGACGCGAAAAACTGCGAAAAATTTCCCATAAGGAATGAATGGGACGAGGTCAAAAATGTCGCAAATCTGCAACGTTATTCAAACATCTCCTGCTCGGGCAGAAATTCGCCTAGAAACACCATTCTAACTTTAAAACGTAGGCACAAGTCTCGACTACTTAAGTTGTATTTGAACTTTTTTCCTACGATGTATAGTTTTTGAACTCTGACCCTTTAACGACGATGAGTGATTTCGGGAAAATTCAGGGTTTTCAATGAGTGTGTATGGCGGAATGTTCGCGCAGCAGAGTGCAGGAGACCAACTGACAGAGTGAGAGAGGCTCAAAAAAAACCTCAGAAATTTTCTCTTTCCGTGACGATCCCGGCCACAAATTACGCTCAAAAACAGTGATATTTTCCAGAGTTGTAGCCACACTTGTCTTCTCTCTCACAATGTGTCCGCTTTTTCAGTCGGATTTACGGTTTTTGAATCATCTGCCTCTGACCGACCAGAGGAGCTCTCACTGGCTCCATTTACTCCAATGTTAATCGGGAAGAGGATTTTCGAAACTGCACCCTTTTTCAACTCGCTGGCATTTCCACATTTGTGACACCAGGACCATGAAACTTGGTGAGCGTGCTCTTTAAGGCATTTCTGGCTTGACCGTGAAAAAATTTTGCTGCTATCATGTATGGTTTTGAATATATAGCACCAGTTTGACGTCCTGCATGTGAGGCTGAAAGGGCTGAGAAACAGCAGTCCCAGTCCGTTACCGGGGAGCAGGGGGGGGGGTCGGCAACGATCACCGTGGCAACCGAGATCAGCTGGGCCAGCACAGACAGTCTGTCTGTCTGTCTGTCTCTATCTGTCTGTCTATGCATATATCTCTCTTTATCTGTCTGTCTGTCTCTATCTGTCTGTCTCTCTCTCTCTCTATCTGTCTGTCTCTGTCTCTGTCTCTCCCTGTCTCTCTATCTCTCTGTCTTTCTCTCTCTCTCTCTGTCTGTCTGCCTCTGTCTCTCTATCTGTCTCTCTCTCTCTCTCTCTCTCTGTCTGTCCTTCTCTCTCTCTGTCTCTCTCTCTATCTTTCTATCTCTCTCTCTCTATCTGTCTGTCTATACATATATCTCTATCTGTCTGTCTGTCTCTCTCTCTATCTGTCTCTCTCTGTCTCTCTGTCTCTCTCTCTCTCTATCTTTCTATCTGTCTCTCTCTATCTGTCTATCTCTCTCTCTCTATCTCTCTCTCTCTCTATATCGGTCTGTTTCTCTCTCTCTGTCTGTCTGTCTCTGTCTGTCTCTGTCTGTCTGTCTGTCTCTCTCTCTCTCTATCTATCTGTCTCTCTCTCTCTATCTGTCTGTCTATACATATATCTCTCTCTCTCTCTATCTGTCTGTCTGTCTCTCTCTCTCTCTCTCTATCTGTCTATCTGTCTGTCTGCCTCTCTCTCTCTCTCTCTCTCTCTCTGGCATACATTGACCTAGGAACCCCATTCGAACTTTAAAATGTAGATACAAGTCCAAATTATCAACGTGGAATTCAACTTTTGCTCTAGCTTTCATAGTTTCTTCGTCACGGGGCAAAGCGCACAGCCCACTCTCGCGATTCCCCGGCGGGGAATTGTCTAGTTAGTGGGCTGTGCTCGCCAGCCCACTATGGACACCTCTATAGCTCTGCTATAGGGTGTCCATAGTGGGCTGTGCGAAGCACAGCCCACTATTACTATTGCTCGCGCCTCTTCTTAATAATAATAATATTTTTCATCCTCCCGCTCGTTTTTGGCACTTAACTAGTCCCGCACCGTTTGTCGCACCCACACAAAAATATACCAAAACGTGCGTCTCGATCTGACTCGGTATGCTATCATTCAGATTTTTGAAATACGAATTTTTCGCGTCGTAAGACGCGAAAAACTGCGAAAAATTTCCCATAAGGAATGAATGGGACGAGGTCAAAAATGTCGCAAATTTGCAACGTTTTTCAAACATCTCCTGCTCGGGCATACATTCGCCTAGAAACACCATTCCAACTTTAAAACGTAGGCACAAGTCTCGACTATTTAAGTTGTATTTGAACTTTTTTCCTACGATGTATAGTTTTTGAACTCTGACCCTTTAACGATGATGAGTGATTTGGGGAAAATTCAGGGTTTTCAATGAGTGTGTATGGCGGAATGTTCGCGCAGCAGAGTGCAGGAGACCAACTGACAGAGTGAGAGAGGCTCAAAAAAAACCTCAGAAATTTTCTCTTTCCGTGATGATGCCGGCCCCAAATTACACTCAAAAACAGTGATATTTTCCAGAGTTGTAGCCACACTTGTCTTCTCTCTCACAATGTGTCCACTTTTTCGGTCGGATTTACGGTTTTTGAATCATCTGCCTCTGACCGACCAGAGTAGCTCTCACTTCCTCCATTCACTCCAATGTTAATCGCGAAGAGGATTTTCGAAACTGCACCCTTTTTCAACTCGCTCGTGTTACCACATTTCGGACACGAGGACCACGAAACTTGGTGAGCGTGTTCTTTAAGGCATTTGTGGCTTGATCATGAAAAAATTTTGGTGCTATCATGTATGGTTTTGAATATATAGCACCAGTTTGACGTCCTGCATGTGAGGCTGAAAGGGCTGAGAAAACAGCTGTCCCCAGTCCGTTAGCGGGGGGGGGGGGGGGGGGGCACCACGATCACCGTGGCAACCGAGATCAGCTGGGCAAGCACAGACAGTCTGTCTGTCTCTCTCTCTCTCTATCTGTCTGTCTATGCATATATCTCTCTTTATCTGTCTGTCTCTATCTGTCTGTCTCTCTCTCTCTCTATCTGACTGTCTTTCTCTCTCTATCTGTCTCTCTCTATCTCTCTCTATCTGTCTGTCTCTATCTGTCTGTCTCTCTCTCTCTCTATCTGTCTGTCTCTGTCTGTCTGTATCTGTCTGCCTCTCTCTCTCTATCTTTCTGTCTCTCTCTCTCTATCTGTCTGTCTCTGTCTCTGTCTCTCCCTGTCTCTCTATCTCTCTGTCTTTCTCTCTCTCTCTCTGTCTGTCTGCCTCTGTCTCTCTATCTATCTGTCTCTCTCTCTCTCTCTCTCTCTCTCTCTCTCTCTCTCTGTCTGTCCTCTCTCTCTGTCTCTCTCTCTCTATCTTTCTATCTCTCTCTCTCTATCTGTCTGTCTATACATATATCTCTATCTGTCTGTCTGTCTGTCTCTCTATGTGTCTCTCTCTGTCTCTCTCTCTCTCTCTATCTTTCTATCTGTCTCTCTCTATCTGTCTATCTCTCTCTCTCTCTATCTATCTCTCTCTCTCTATATATCGGTCTGTTTCTCTCTCTCTGTCTGTCTGTCTCTGTCTGTCTGTCTGTCTGTCTCTCTCTCTCTCTCTCTATCTGTCTCTCTCTCTATCTGTCTGTCTATACATATATATCTCTCTCTCTCTGTCTGTCTGTCTGTCTCTGTCTCTGTCTCTCTCTCTCTCTGTCTATCTGTCTGTCTGCCTCTCTCTCTCTCTCTCTCTCTCTCTCTCTCTGGCATACATTGACCTAGGAACACCATTCGAACTTTAAAATGTACATACAAGTCCAAATTATCAACGTGGAATTCAACTTTTGCTCTAGCTTTCATAGTTTCTTCGTCACGGGGCAAAAAGCACAGCCCACTCTCGCGATTCCCCGGCGGGGAATTGTCTAGTTAGTGGGCTGTGCTCGCCAGCCCACTATGGACACCTCTATAGCTCTGCTATAGGGTGTCCATAGTGGGCTGTGCGAAGCACAGCCCACTATTATTATTGCTCGCGCCTCTTCTTATTATTTTTCATCCTCCCGTGATTTTTTGGCACTTAACTAGTCTCGCACCGTTTGTCGCACCCAAACAAAAAATATATCAAAACGTGCGTCTCGATCTGACTCGGTATGCTATCATTCAGATTTTTGAAATACGAATTTTTCGCGTCGTAAGACGCGAAAAACTGCGAAAAATTTCCCATAAGGAATGAATGGGACGAGGTCAAAAATGTCGCAAATCTGCAACGTTATTCAAACATCTCCTGCTCGGGCATACTTTCGCCTAGAAACACCATTCCAACTTTAAAACGTAGGCACAGGTCTCGTCTATTTAAGTTGTATTTGAACTTTTTTCCCACGATGTATAGTTTTTGAACTGTGACCCTTTAACCATGATGAGTGATTTGGGGAAAATTCAGGGATTTCAATGAGTGTGTATGGCGGAATGTTCGCGCAGCAGAGTGCAGGAGACCAACTGACAGAGTGAGAGAGACTCAAAAAAAACCTCAGAAATTTTCTCTTTCCGTGATGATCCCGGCCACAAATTACGCTCAAAAACAGTGATATTTTCCAGAGTTTTAGCCACACTTGTCTTCTCTCTCACAGTGTGTCCGCTTTTTCGGTCGGACTCACGGTTTTTGAATTATCTGCCTCTGACCGACCAGAGGAGCTCTCACTGGCTCCATTCACTCCAATGTTAATCGGGAAGAGGATTTTCGAAACTGCACCCTTTTTCAACTCGCTGGCGTTTCGACATTTCTGACACAAGGACCATGAAACTTGGTGAGCGTGCTCTTTAAGGCATTTCTGGCTTGACCGTGAAAAAAATTTGCTGCTATCATGTATCGTTTTGAAAATATAGCACCAGTTTGATGTCCTGCATGTGAGGCTGAAAGTGCTGAGAAACAGCTGTGCCAGTCCGTTACCGGGGGGGGGGGGGGGGGGGTCAGCAACGATCACCGTGGCAACCAAGATCAGCTGGGCCAGCACAGACAGTCTGTCTGTCTGTCTGTCTCTATCTGTCTGTCTATGCATATATCTCTCTTTATCTGTCTGTCTGTCTCTATCTGTCTGTCTCTCTCTCTCTCTATCTGTCTGTCTCTGTCTCTGTCTCTCCCTGTCTCTCTATCTCTCTGTCTTTCTCTCTCTCTCTCTGTCTGTCTGCCTCTGTCTCTCTATCTGTCTCTCTCTCTCTCTCTCTCTCTGTCTGTCCTTCTCTCTCTCTGTCTCTCTCTCTATCTTTCTATCTCTCTCTCTCTATCTGTCTGTCTATACATATATCTCTATCTGTCTGTCTGTCTCTCTCTCTATCTGTCTCTCTCTGTCTCTCTGTCTCTCTCTCTCTCTATCTTTCTATCTGTCTCTCTCTATCTGTCTATCTCTCTCTCTCTATCTCTCTCTCTCTCTATATCGGTCTGTTTCTCTCTCTCTGTCTGTCTGTCTCTGTCTGTCTCTGTCTGTCTGTCTGTCTCTCTCTCTCTCTATCTATCTGTCTCTCTCTCTCTATCTGTCTGTCTATACATATATCTCTCTCTCTCTCTATCTGTCTGTCTGTCTCTCTCTCTCTCTCTCTATCTGTCTATCTGTCTGTCTGCCTCTCTCTCTCTCTCTCTCTCTCTCTGGCATACATTGACCTAGGAACCCCATTCGAACTTTAAAATGTAGATACAAGTCCAAATTATCAACGTGGAATTCAACTTTTGCTCTAGCTTTCATAGTTTCTTCGTCACGGGGCAAAGCGCACAGCCCACTCTCGCGATTCCCCGGCGGGGAATTGTCTAGTTAGTGGGCTGTGCTCGCCAGCCCACTATGGACACCTCTATAGCTCTGCTATAGGGTGTCCATAGTGGGCTGTGCGAAGCACAGCCCACTATTACTATTGCTCGCGCCTCTTCTTAATAATAATAATATTTTTCATCCTCCCGCTCGTTTTTGGCACTTAACTAGTCCCGCACCGTTTGTCGCACCCACACAAAAATATACCAAAACGTGCGTCTCGATCTGACTCGGTATGCTATCATTCAGATTTTTGAAATACGAATTTTTCGCGTCGTAAGACGCGAAAAACTGCGAAAAATTTCCCATAAGGAATGAATGGGACGAGGTCAAAAATGTCGCAAATTTGCAACGTTTTTCAAACATCTCCTGCTCGGGCATACATTCGCCTAGAAACACCATTCCAACTTTAAAACGTAGGCACAAGTCTCGACTATTTAAGTTGTATTTGAACTTTTTTCCTACGATGTATAGTTTTTGAACTCTGACCCTTTAACGATGATGAGTGATTTGGGGAAAATTCAGGGTTTTCAATGAGTGTGTATGGCGGAATGTTCGCGCAGCAGAGTGCAGGAGACCAACTGACAGAGTGAGAGAGGCTCAAAAAAAACCTCAGAAATTTTCTCTTTCCGTGATGATGCCGGCCCCAAATTACACTCAAAAACAGTGATATTTTCCAGAGTTGTAGCCACACTTGTCTTCTCTCTCACAATGTGTCCACTTTTTCGGTCGGATTTACGGTTTTTGAATCATCTGCCTCTGACCGACCAGAGTAGCTCTCACTTCCTCCATTCACTCCAATGTTAATCGCGAAGAGGATTTTCGAAACTGCACCCTTTTTCAACTCGCTCGTGTTACCACATTTCGGACACGAGGACCACGAAACTTGGTGAGCGTGTTCTTTAAGGCATTTGTGGCTTGATCATGAAAAAATTTTGGTGCTATCATGTATGGTTTTGAATATATAGCACCAGTTTGACGTCCTGCATGTGAGGCTGAAAGGGCTGAGAAAACAGCTGTCCCCAGTCCGTTAGCGGGGGGGGGGGGGGGGGGGTAACCACCAAAACCGTGGCAACCGAGAACACCTGGGCAAGCACAGACAGTCTGTCTGTCTCTCTCTCTCTCTATCTGTCTGTCTATGCATATATCTCTCTTTATCTGTCTGTCTCTATCTGTCTGTCTCTCTCTCTCTCTATCTGACTGTCTTTCTCTCTCTATCTGTCTCTCTCTATCTCTCTCTATCTGTCTGTCTCTATCTGTCTGTCTCTCTCTCTCTCTATCTGTCTGTCTCTGTCTGTCTGTATCTGTCTGCCTCTCTCTCTCTATCTTTCTGTCTCTCTCTCTCTATCTGTCTGTCTCTGTCTCTGTCTCTCCCTGTCTCTCTATCTCTCTGTCTTTCTCTCTCTCTCTCTGTCTGTCTGCCTCTGTCTCTCTATCTATCTGTCTCTCTCTCTCTCTCTCTCTCTCTCTCTCTCTCTCTCTGTCTGTCCTCTCTCTCTGTCTCTCTCTCTCTATCTTTCTATCTCTCTCTCTCTATCTGTCTGTCTATACATATATCTCTATCTGTCTGTCTGTCTGTCTCTCTATGTGTCTCTCTCTGTCTCTCTCTCTCTCTCTATCTTTCTATCTGTCTCTCTCTATCTGTCTATCTCTCTCTCTCTCTATCTATCTCTCTCTCTCTATATATCGGTCTGTTTCTCTCTCTCTGTCTGTCTGTCTCTGTCTGTCTGTCTGTCTGTCTCTCTCTCTCTCTCTCTATCTGTCTCTCTCTCTATCTGTCTGTCTATACATATATATCTCTCTCTCTCTGTCTGTCTGTCTGTCTCTGTCTCTGTCTCTCTCTCTCTCTGTCTATCTGTCTGTCTGCCTCTCTCTCTCTCTCTCTCTCTCTCTCTCTCTGGCATACATTGACCTAGGAACACCATTCGAACTTTAAAATGTACATACAAGTCCAAATTATCAACGTGGAATTCAACTTTTGCTCTAGCTTTCATAGTTTCTTCGTCACGGGGCAAAAAGCACAGCCCACTCTCGCGATTCCCCGGCGGGGAATTGTCTAGTTAGTGGGCTGTGCTCGCCAGCCCACTATGGACACCTCTATAGCTCTGCTATAGGGTGTCCATAGTGGGCTGTGCGAAGCACAGCCCACTATTATTATTGCTCGCGCCTCTTCTTATTATTTTTCATCCTCCCGTGATTTTTTGGCACTTAACTAGTCTCGCACCGTTTGTCGCACCCAAACAAAAAATATATCAAAACGTGCGTCTCGATCTGACTCGGTATGCTATCATTCAGATTTTTGAAATACGAATTTTTCGCGTCGTAAGACGCGAAAAACTGCGAAAAATTTCCCATAAGGAATGAATGGGACGAGGTCAAAAATGTCGCAAATCTGCAACGTTATTCAAACATCTCCTGCTCGGGCATACTTTCGCCTAGAAACACCATTCTAACTTTAAAACGTAGGCACAGGTCTTGTCTATCTAAGTGTATTTGAACTTTTTTTCTACGATATACCGTTTTTGAACTGTGACCCTTTAACGATGATGAGTGATTTCGGGAAAATTCAGGGTTTTCAATGAGTGTGTATGGCGGAATGTTCGCGCAGCAGAGTGGAGGAGACCAACTGACAGAGTGAGAGCGCCTCAAAAAAAAACTCAGAAATTTTCTGTTTCCGTGACAACCCCGGCCACAAATTACACTCAATAACAGTGATATTTTCCAGAGTTGTAGCCACACTTGTCTTCTCTCTCACAATGTGTCCGCTTTTTCGGTCGGATTTACGGTTTTTGAATTATCTGCCTCTGACCGACCAGAGTAGCACTCACTGGCTCCATTCACTCCAATGTTAATCGGGAAGAAGATTTTCAAAACTGCTCCCTTTTTCCAACTCGCTCGCGTTTCCACATTTCTGACACAAGGACCACGACACTTGGTGAGCGTCTTCTTTAAGGCCATTCTGGCTTGATCGTGAAAATTTTTTGCCTCTATCATGTATGGTTTTGAATATATAGCTCCAGTTTGACGTCCTGCATGTGAGGCTGAAAGTGCTTAGAAATCAGCTTTCCCCAGTCCGTTAGCGGGGGGGGGGGGGGGGTCAGCACGATCACCGTGACAACCGAGATCTGTTGGGTAAGCACAGTCTGTCTGTCTCTCTCTCTCTCTCTCTCTGTCTGTCTATGCATATATCTCTCTCTATCTGTCTGTGTGTCTCTATCTCTCTCTCTTTATTTGTCTGTCTCTCTCTCTCTCTATCTGTCTGTCTCTCTCTCTCTCTATCTATCTGTCTATCTCTCTCTCTCTCTACCTGTCTGTCTCTCTCTCTCTCTCTCTCTCTCTCTCTCTCTCTACCTGTCTGTCTCTCTCTCTCTCTCTCTCTCTACCTGTCTCTCTCTACCTGTCTATCTCTCTCTCTCTCTCTACCTGCCTATCTCTCTCTCTCTCTGTCTGTGCATACATATATCTCCCTCTATCTGTCTGTCTTCTGTCTCTATCTGTCTGTCTGTCTGTCTGTCTCTCTCTCTCTCTCTCTCTCTCTCTCTCTCTGTCTGTCTGTCTCTGTCTTTCTCTCTCTCTCTATCTGTCTGTCTTTCTCAGTCTATCTGTCTGTCTCTCTCTCTTTTCTCTCTTTTCTCCCTTTTTTCTGTCGCTGACTCTTCCCACATCGCTGAGTGCACACAAACAAACAATAGATCACAACGTGCAGCTCGATCTGACTCGGTATGCCATCATTCAGTTTTTCAGAATATAAATTTTTCGCGTCGTAAGACGCGAAAAACTGCCAAACATTTCCCATAAGGAATGAATGGGACGAGGTCAAAAAAATCGCAAATCTCCTTCTCTGGCATACATTGACCTAGACACACCATTCAAACTGTAAAATGTACATACAAGTCCAAATTATCAACGTGATGTCATACTTTTGCCTTAGCTTTCATAGTTTTTTTGTCACGGGGCAAAGCGCACAGCCCACTCTCGCGATTCCCCGGCGGGGAATTGTCTAGTAATATTTTTCATCCTCCCGCTCGTTTTTGGCACTTAACTAGTCCCGCACCGTTTGTCGCACCCACACAAAAATATACCAAAACGTGCGTCTCGATCTGACTCGGTATGCTATCATTCAGATTTTTGAAATACGAATTTTTCGCGTCGTAAGACGCGAAAAACTGCGAAAAATTTCCCATAAGGAATGAATGGGACAAGGTCAAAAATGTCGCAAATTTGCAACGTTTTTCAAACATCTCCTGCTCGGGCATACATTCGCCTAGAAACACCATTCTAACTTTAAAACGTAGGCACAGGTCTTGTCTATTTAAGTTGTATTTGAACTTTTTTCCTACAATGTATAGTTTTTGAACTCTGACCCTTTAACGATGATGAGTGATTTGGGGAAAATTCAGGGTTTTCAATGAGTGTGTATGGCGGAATGTTCGCGCAGCAGAGTGCAGGAGACCAACTGACAGAGTGAGAGAGACTCAAAAAAAAACTCAGAAATTTTCTCTTTCCGTGACGATCCCGGCCACAAATTACGCTCAAAAACAGTGATATTTTCCAGAGTTGTAGCCACACTTGTCTTCTCTCTCACAATGTGTCCGCTTTTTCGGTCGGATTTACGGTTTTTGAATCATCTGCCTCTAACCGACCAGAGGAGCGCTCACTGGCTCCATTTACTCCAATGTTAATCGGGAAGAGGATTTTCGAAACTGCACCCTTTTTCAACTCGCTGGCATTTCCACATTTCTGACACCAGGACCATGAAACTTGGTGAGCGTGCTCTTTAAGGCATTTCTGGCTTGACCGTGAAAAAATTTTGCTGCTATCATGTATGGTTTTGAATATATAGCACCAGTTTGACGTCCTGCATGTGAGGCTGAAAGGGCTGAGAAACAGCAGTCCCAGTCCGTTACCGGGGAGCAGGGGGGGGGGGGGGTCGGCAACGATCACCGTGGCAACCGAGATCAGCTGGGCCAGCACAGACAGTCTGTTTGTCTCTCTCTCTCTCTCTCATTATCTGTTTGTTTATCTCTCTCTATCTGTCTATGTCTATCTCTCTCTCTCTCTCTCTACCTGTCTATCTCTCTCTCTCTCTCTACCTGTCTATCTCTCTCTCTCTATCTACCTGTCTATCTCTCTCTCTCTCTCTACCTGTCTATCTCTCTCTCTCTATCTACCTGTCTATCTCTCTCTCTCTATCTACCTGTCTATCTCTCTCTCACTATCTACCTGTCTATCTCTCTATCTACCTGTCTATCTCTCTCTCTCTCTCTACCTGTCTATCTCTCTCTCACTATCTACCTGTCTATCTCTCTCTCTCTATCTACCTGTCTCTCTCTCTCTCTATCTGTCTGTCTGTCTTTCTCGGTCTGTCTGTCTGTCTCTGTCTCTCTATCTGTCTGTCTCTATCTGTCTGTCTCTTTCTCTCGCTCTCTCTCTGTCTGTCTGTCTCTATCTGTTTTTCTCTCTCTCTCTCTCTTTCTCTGTCTTTCTCTCTCTCTATCTGTCTGTCTGTCTCTGTCTATCTGTCTGTCTGCCTCTCTCTCTCTCTCTATCTGTCTGTCTGTCTGTCTGTCTGTCTGTCTGTCCCTCTATCTCTGTTTATTTTACAATCCACTGTACATTGAGAGCCAGTTTTTCTGTCGCTAACTCGTCCCACACCGTTGAGCACACACAAACAAACAATACATCAAAACGTGCAGCTCGATCTGACTCGGTATGCCATCATTCAGTTTTTCAGAATATAAATTTTTCGCGTCGTAAGACGCGAAAAACTGCAAAACATTTCCCATAAGGAATGAATGGGACAAGGTAAAAAAAGTCGCAAATCTCCTGCTCTGGCATACGTTGACCTAGACACACCATTCAAACTATAAAATGTAGATAAAACTCCAAATTATCAACGTGATGTCATACTTTTGCCTTAGCTTTCATAGTTTTTTCGACCCGGGGCAAAGCGCACAGCCCACTCTCGTGATTCCCCGGCGGGGAATTGTCTAGTAATAATAATAATAATAATAATAATATTTTTCATCCTCCCGCTCGTTTTTGGCAGCTAACTAGTCCCGCACCGTTTGTCGCACCCAAACAAAAAATATATCAAAACGTGCGTCTCGATCTGACTCGGTATGCTATCATTCAGATTTTTCAAATTCGAATTTTTCGCGTCGTAAGACGCGAAAAACTGCGAAAAATTTCCCATAAGGAATGAATGGGACGGGGTCAAAAACGTCGCAAATCTGCAATGTTATTCAAACATCTCCTGCTCTGGTATACGTGCGCCTAGAAACACCATTCCAACTTTAAAACGTAGGCACAGGTCTCGTCTATTTAAGTTGTATTTGAACTTTTTTCCTACGATGTATAGT